>NW_023270826.1:2806781-2907171 GCF_011800145.1 Mirounga leonina | reverse complement strand
TCAGTCGTTGGGCGTCTGCCTTCGGCTCGGGTCATGGTCCCCGGGTCCTGGGATCGAGCCCCGCATCAGGCTCCCTGTTCGATGGGAGGTCTGCTTCTCCCTCTCCCACTCCCCCTGCTTGTGTTCCCTCTCCCGCTGTCCCTCTGTCAAATAAATAAATAAAATCTTTAAAAAAAAAAAAAAGAAGAAAGAAAATGGCAGAAGGGTCAGCGTGAAAACGAGAATGCCTTCCCAAGCGCTCGACATTAATAAATCGCTCGCCGCTCTTGCCCGTGAGCCCGTGAGTTTTAACACGAGCACTCCTTGTGTATTACAAGCGCGACACCCATTTTTCTGCTACTTGTACAGAGTCACTTAACAATGAAACGATGCAAATATTTGTCTCCGGGTGCTAGGCACACTGTATTTCAATCGGAGACTGGCGGGTAGTAGCTTATGAGCCACCTCTAATGGTACTGAGCATCTTTCCTCAATCTATATTCACATCAGTCCCATTTTCAAATGAGTCAAATGGGAAGCTGAAGTTAGCCAGTCAGAGCTTAACACCTCTGATTTATGGTCAGAAGTATCTTAATAGGATCATTCATTTTCCTTCGCTCGTTCAGAACATCTGATGTTACAAGTTTCTAGAAATGTTCGTGTATCCTCTGGTTCTGCAAAAATATAATCTTTATCTCCAAAAGTGACCTTCAAATGAGCAGGAAATGAAAGCCGGCCGTTCTTTCTCAGTCACCTTGCCTTGCTTTATTGATGTGTCATAATGGAAATCTTGAGAGCCAGAAATCTCAGAATTATTATGATATTTTAATCTTTTTAGGTTAAGTGTAAATGTGAAGGTGTAGGGCAAAAAGCATTAGTTTAGGCCTGGCTTTCTGAAGTATCTCTTTCTTGCCCTTTTTCTCCTTGTTCAATTGCTTTAGAGAGGCTGTCTCTTCTACAAATCTGCAGTTTCTGGGGTTTTTGTGAACTTGGTCTTCTCTTCTTCGACTTTTATAAGTGCCTCGATTTAGGAAATCGGCTGGAACAGCTCTAAGCACCCACCCCCAACCCCACCCCCCCTTCACTCTACTGTCCCCCTTTCCTCACCTGAGCACCTCAGCACTGGGTCCCTTGTTTCTACAACATATTTTTAAAACATTTGCAAACAAACCTAACTGCAGTCTGGTTATGGTCTCCATTCTCACAAATAAAACCCCCGTGTCTGTTTAACCACAGGCTTTGTTCAGTTTGACACTGCACGTGTCAGGATACAGAGTTCTATGCCCAGAGCATTCTAACCTTCAAAGTTGCATAGAATTGCCCATGATCTCGCTGAAAAGCTAAAATCTTGCTGTTATTCTACTTTTTGAGCATGAATTCCCAATTCCAAGCCATCAGAGTATGTATTTGTAACATGCAACCCAGAGTTGATACTCTCAAATGTTCTTTTGTTGGGATGAACTCTTAGTAATGGATCAGTTGCTTACCTGGAATAATCATTTATTTTCCTGAAGCAGAAATAATTGCTGACTGCTTGATTCCAAATGCATCTCAAGGGCAATAAAAAATTAGGATGATTTAGTGAATGTACAGAGCTGCTCTGGTAAATATAAAAATAACCCTCCTAACATCATGATCTCTGTTTTAGCCTCAAGATCACCCCCAAAATTGGCTTTGTGCACTGAAACTGAGACTATCAGATATTTTTTAAATGTCTCCTCTTGCTTATACATACTTTAGAAAAGAGGCTGTATTGACTTTATTTTTAATTGCTAAATTTCACCAATAAATCCTCCTTGGAAAAAAAAAATGAAATACAGTAATGGTAATGGACAATATGAAAAGTAAAAGCTGCCTCTTACCAATCTCAGTCTCCATAGATAACCACTTAAGACTTTGATTTGTATCCTTCCAAGCCTTTTCTAGAAAAGTAGATATATAGATATGATATTCAAATATGTTTAATAAATATATACCAACAGTATATTTCTATCTTAATATTTGTATTATGTCCTCTGCTTTATAGTTTCCACCCTTTTTTGAAGGCTGTAGATTGTGACAATAATACCAGAAGGACTGTCTAGAAACTGGGGGGCTGACATCTTAGCTATGCCGTCGGCCCATACTGAAAGGATTGAACATGCGACACATTACATTTTAAGGTCTCAAGGAGATATTTTATGATCAGATTTAACAGACCACATACTCTTTCCTTTAGGGAGGCCATAAAATTCCCAGATTAGAGGAGTAGATCTTGTGTTCAAGTATTCAATTCTCTATTTTAAGCCTGATTTTTCTTTTATTAAGATCTGTTAATGGCACTTTGGTTAAGTTCCCTTCTGTGGCCAAAGACTCCTTTTCTGCATATTTGTTTTTATAATCCTGTGGCTTTTAAGAAGATGTACTTCTCATCTAAGCAAATGTAATAAGGAGCATTCTTTTGTTACTGAAAAGACCTACCTGAGTTAATGAGGTTGTTAATATAAATCCATGAGTCCAAAATGTGATAGCTCAATAGTAGTCATAAAACCAAAAGGGAAGTTTCCAGAGTAGAAAAGTACCTCTTCTACCTTAAAATAAACTGGAAAAAAAAAAAGAAAAGAAAAGAAGAGTCTGGTTTAAGGTCCTTTTTATTGACAAAGAAGGGAGGAAGGTAGAGGAGGTGGGATCCCTCACATATTAATATGGGCTAAAAGTCAAGTCCAAGCAGAAGAGGCAAAACCTGGGTCTTTTTTCTTCAGATAAATTTTACCAACTGAAGGACAAGCCATGAATAAAAGCATGTTTGAGTTTTATTTTCCACTGGTAGCCACTTTAGGATCGATGTTTCATCGTTCCACCAAGTAGGATTCCAAAGTCTTTGTTCCCCTGAGTACACAACTGTCCCATCCAACTCACTCTCAGTCCCTTTCAATGGTTGGAAACCTTCAGTGCAAAATAGCCACACAAGAGCTTTTTTGTTTTATTGTCTCTTTTTCATTTTATTTCTATTGACTACAATCTTAAGGTATCTGAATCAGTTGCTTGCCTTCTCTTTGTTAATGTCCACTAGAATCAGTCAAGTTTCTCACTGTCCCATAAATAGGGGCATAACGAGAATCAGTCTAGTTTTGCTTTCTCTTTTCTCTTCTCTTCAAAATCGGAGTCAATAGTCAGCAGTTTGTGCTCCCATAAATCTTGTTATTGTTTATACCAACGCACCCTTTCTTGTGCTATTAGAACCACGGTGGCCGTAGACCCCAGAGATTTGCTCATCTTAAAGCTCTAAAGCTGCTCCACTTTTATGACAACAATAAAGCCTTGAGCTGTCACTTTCCCCCTACGACTGTTATTCACCGTGATTACTGGCATTTCTTTCTGGCTCATTCTCTCCTGCTCCCATTCCCCATTTGATCATTTGAAAAAAATATCTGGAACAAATAAGGTAAAGGACTAACAATTAGCAGTTCTTAGTTGAGCTGCATAAAATTCTTTGGCCGCCTCCACAGAATCTGCATTCTATTTGGGTACACAAACATACAAACACACACACACGCGCACACGCACACGCACATATATCCCAACCTGAGAACTCCTCATCCCACTGATCTGGTGGGCTTTAAGGGGGCTCTGAGAACAAGAGGGATAAAGAAAAGCATGGCCTTCTCCCTGATGAGGAACCAGCTGTGTCCCACCATGATCCTTCATGGGCTACCTGACAGTCGAACCACAGACCTAGGTTCAGGGCGGAACTCTGCTGCTTCCTGCTTGTGAGATTCAGTCAAGATGTCAGCTTCTTCATCCATGAGTTTTCTCACCGGAAACACCACGATTTACCTCACAGGGCTGCTATAAGGATCAAATCAAATGATGTACAATGGAAGGGTATTATGAACTTGTGATCATACTCTAAATGGTAGAACTTAACAAGTTTGTAGATTAAAAGAAAGGGGTGGAGGGAAAGGTTTGGACGTGCAAAAGAAATAGAGCTCAGCTACTCAGGCATTTAAAAGTCATAGTCAAATGGTCCAGTGGGGTTTGAATTAAAAGACTGAGATGTTAGAGTGTACCTCTACAAAATTGGAACTTTAAAAATTTTTTTTCGTTTTCACCATGTTGTAGAACAGGAAGATATTATTACTCTCATTTTACAAATGAAGACAACGGTATAAAAAAATTATGTCCTTTGCCCCAGGCCCCTTATTACTCGTAATCAAAAGCTTTCCAATTTTGACAGCCTAGATATTTGTCTCACAGCCTCCAGAGAAAGGTGAGGATTTATGTGGGAAGTTCATCCTGGGAAAGGTTACATGTTCTCTAACGTATGTTCATTTTGCATTAACACTTTGCTCTATCCCAGAAAGGTGTTAACTATATCTTAAATTTCATTCTGTACTTCCCTATTAAAATAAAAACCTGTTTTTAAAAATCTCATGGTAAAAATGCATTGAGAAGCCGGGTTAATAAATAGAGAAAACAGGGCAGAGAAACTTCCCAAGGGCCTAAATCAGCCATGCATCTTCAGGTTGAAAGAACCCTATTTCCCTTTTCTTTTTCTTCTCTACCTTACTAGGCATAAAAACATGCAAAACATAGTTTTTAAAATGAGGTTTATTTGAACACTGTGGGATGGTGAAGGTGGTATTAGAATTGATCTTTCCATTGAGTCGTGAAAGAATGGAGAGTTAAAATCTACTGTGTTGCCTGCCCAAAAGGACTTTTAAAAAATGTTC
Source organism: Mirounga leonina (assembly GCF_011800145.1). Taxonomy (NCBI): domain Eukaryota; kingdom Metazoa; phylum Chordata; class Mammalia; order Carnivora; family Phocidae; genus Mirounga; species Mirounga leonina. Next base: position 2,902,480 of record NW_023270826.1, on the reverse strand, counting down.
GCACTGAAAATTTCACTTGGAACAATGCTTTGGCTCATTTTTTGACAAGTCCGTTTATATATGAACAAAATAACAACGTGCAGGTTGAATGAGATGAATAATGTGCCGAGTAGGCGTGTCTGGGAATTTCCAGTCATTTTGGTCTCCGAATCTGTTGAGGAAATTACTTTGCCTAACTTCAGTTTTTCAGCCAATACAGCAAATAATTGAGCTCAGAAGAATAATCCCAGAAGCCCCCAATTTATGAGTGGAGTCTAAGAGTTGGTATAAAAGTCAATTGACTGAAATTTGAAATTTATTTTTTTCTCTGGAAGTATTTTTATTTTATTTTTTATTTTTTTTTTAAAGATTTTATTTATTTGACAGAGAGAGACACAGCGAGAGAGGGAACACAAGCAGGGGGAGCAGGAGAGGGAGAAGCAGTCTTCCTGCTCAGCAAGGAGCCCGATGTGGGGCTCGATCCCAGGACCCTGGGATCATGACCTGAGCCGAAGGCAGACGCTTAACCATCTGAGCCACCCAGGCGCCCCTCTGGAAGTATTTTTAAAAACACAGACTGGCTCCACAACTAGTCCGCGAACACTTCACCCACCGCGAATCAGGAACTCCAGTGTTATTCCAGCAGAAACAGGCACTCCAGCTTCTCGTCCATCTCTCCGCCCTGCGGCATCAATGCCAGAGGGAACAGAGTCAGAGGACAATGACTCCATTGAAGAACAGGTGGATAGATATTTCTGAGGACTCGTGACTTCTCTCTCATGTGTTTGTCGGACGAAGCATTCCTCTAAATAAGTCACTCCCCATGTCTGACTGGGGAGCAAAGGGATGGTGCCCATAGGAACTAGGGGCTTGGGGTTTGCTTCCTCCAATAACGTTTCTGCATGTAGATTGTTCTTTGGTCAGGCCTTTATTTATTTGGGGAATGACTGTCAGGATGCCTAATTCCTATGGACAAAGGGCATGTGTATGCAAGTGGATGTGTTGAGAGACTGACCTACACAAAACCAGAGTTTTGGAGATTTGGTTTCTCACAAGCAGTTATTATTTTCAAAACATCTGTCCTAAATGCCTTAGGACTTTTAAGTGGCCATTAAAAAATCTGTTTGTAATCTATACAACCTAACAAACATCAAATCTGAGTTGAGAAATAAATAACCTTTCTTTTTAGATAGAGAAATGATATTCGTTTAGAATCTTGTAGAAACTTCTTGGGTTTCAAGAAAACATGTTTACAATTTAACTTAGACGCTCTGAAAATTTACTCTCAGCAGATGGCTCCATAAAGAGGACAAATTAAAATTTACTGGTCTCCAAATGGATATAGTAAACATTGGTTCTATGTAGCCTTTCAGGGAAAAAAGGAAAACTTGAAGGATTAGCCCAAATATTTGAGTGAAAATGGAGCCTTACATTCAACCCCAACCACCTGTCTTTATCAAGGATACCACGGATATGACATCCTACGCTTAAAAAAAAAAAAAGATTCCTGTGGCAATAATAGCAGAATACGTGAATCCTATTATTGGATGATTATTCTACGCTAGATTTGGAATAAATGCCATTCCTGCCATGTTCTCTTCCCTCTTCACCAGCATGTGCAAGCTGGGTTCTTCTCAGTGTCTGGGATGACTTCCAAAGGGGCTGGGGGAGGCAGGGCACATGGCCGCATATGAAGTAGTATTATCCCAACATTTGGATCTTTGTGTTTCAGAGTATTAACCAGATTACAGGTCATAATCTGTAAGAGCTCCCCTGCTAGTGCCCTGCTTGACTTCTTTCCAGATGAAATCTCTTCAAACAAATCCTGGATCACAAAGATACTCTGTTTTGTGTCTGGAGCCAAAGAGAAAAAAAAAAAATATATGCATAAAGAAAGACAAGTATCCGCCAAGGGTAAAGAGCTAGATTGATGAGGTTCTGCATTTATCACCTCTGGAAAAAAAATTGTTCCTGTAAAAGGAGCCAATTGCAACATTTAGGATGAAGTAATTCATCTAGTGATTCTTCTTCCATTTGAACTTTTCATTTCCTTGTGCTTTTTTATGGATGCCCAGTTTGAATGTGTCTAGATAAGGACATGACTTATTTATTGGCACTAAGAGCTTTTTATAAATTTAATGTAATTTATGGATTTTTAATAATCCCTCTAATAGTTTCTTTACATGAGTTGCCACTTTTTTTAAAAGCCAAATTTCACTTGCTTTATGACAGCAAATGAGTAAAAGAGAAAATTAGGGTTTAAATAGAAAGTTACCCACTTGGCAGCCCAAACCTATCCTTTGGCTCATAAAACACTACTGATGGGGGCACCCTATTATTTTTAAGGGGTTCATGAAATGGACAGAATTCGATTGTTCTCATTTGTTCCCTCAGCATGCAGACAGGATATTTATGGGAAAGCACTCGAAAGAAAGAAAGAAAGAAAGAAAGAAAGAAAGAAAGAAAGAAAGAAAGAAAGAAAGAAAGAAAGAAAGAAAGAAAGAAAGAAAGAAAGGAAGGAAGGAAGGAAGGAAGGAAAAGAAAAGAAAAGAAAGGAAGGAAAGAAAGAAAGAAAGAAAGAAAGAAAGAAAGAAAGAAAGAAAGAAAGAAAGAAAAGAAAGAAAGAAAGAAAGAAAGAAAGAAAGAAAGAAAGAAAGAAAGAAAGAAAGAAAGAAAGAAAGAAAGAAAGAAGGCCTTCCATTCTCAATGGGAAGGTCTGAGGTAAAGTGGTTGTAATCAAGCTTGCATGCTAAATGCCCTCAATTTTTCAGAAGCAATTTTCCCTATTTTTTACAAAGCTTTTTTTTTTCCCCCTCCAGAGGTTAACTTTCTAATTCAATGGATGTTTACTAGTGTCCTTTAGTTTATCACTCATAAATTGTTTAGAACTTGTGTCTTGTGTCCGCGAATAACCTGCGGACATCTTTCAAATAATTCCAAGGGGACTATACTGCAACAAAAGGTTGCTGGTCTCTGGATGAACATTCCCCAGACGAGGCAATGTTCTTTTCCTTCCCAGAACATCTGTTAGCTGCACACCACTGGGATGGCTCTCTGTGTGTTATGCTCATCTATTATAGCCCTTCTTGGTCCTTACCTTCTAGGTTGATATCCTCTTACAAGTGAGCTAATTCAACAGGCCTCATTCCTCCCATGATCACCTTTAGATAGAACTATGAGCCTCCTCAGGCTCTGATCACTTGTGGCCCTGAATCCAGTAGGTGACATAAACAAGAGTGAGTGAAGAATAGAGAATAAGAGACTCCCTCCCCTCCCCATTAGACCTCCAAGGTCCTTCCTCTGCTGGGACCTGACTACTTCTCCAGGCCATGGACAGTCTTCCCGGACTTCAGCCCATGCCTCCCCATGGCTGTCTTTGGGTCCTACTTCACCTGTCCTGATAAATTCGGTTCCCATTCCATGTAAAGTTCAGTTTTTCATAATAGTTTTAGTGGGGAATATTTGCATACAGTTCACTCATTTGAGGTACACAGTTGTTAAATTTTGGTGATTATATACACTAATGTAACCTCCACCACAGGCAAAACATAGAGCAATTCCATGACCCCAAAACGTTCTCTTGAGCCTCATTGTAGTAGATGCCTTCTGATTCCCAGCCCTAGGCAACCACTGACTACTTTCTCTCACTGTGGTTTTATCTTTTCTAGAATTTCATATAGAATTCATATAATATGCACTCTGCTTGTATTTGAACTATTTTACTTAGCCTAATGTTTTTAGATTCATCACTATAGTTAAGTAAATGAATGTTTCTTTCCACATTTTTTGCTGAGTGTATACCACAATATGTTTATCAATGGATCAGTTGACAGATTCATATTGATTTTTTCCCACATCTTCCATCTTTTTCCCCCACATCTTTAAAACTGATTTGGAAGTGAATCTCGTAAGTTTCAACATGTCTGCTTCAAAAATTTAATTAAACACATGTGCATTTTAATGTAATAGAAAAGGTGCAAAGAAGCAGAGGGATCCATAGGGTCCTTAGAAATGAAAACCACATTCCAGTGAACTAATGCTCTCTGGGAAGTGAGGAATTATCCAAGTGTGGGGAATTAGTGCCATAGTGGGGAGGTGTGAAGTTCATTCAACATCTGACAAGAAAGGAGACATTGAATAGTTGGGTCTCTACTACGGCCTGCTCCGATTCCTGTATCTCTTTAAGGTAAAGTTACTTAGTTTTCCCCTCCTCCCTTATCTGTTTCTTCTAATGGCCACTTAGATTACAGGTGAAATGTGATAAGGAACTTCTGCAGTTATTTAAACTTGTAAGTCCTGTGACAGTTCCTCACACGTGCCCTGAAGTATTTACTATTTTTTTCTGTCTACATCAGTGCTGACATTTTAAAATCTGATGATCAATTATTTGAAAAGAATTGCTATTTGACTAGAGTCACCAGTCAATTTGATAAAAACTGGTTGATCTGTGCTGATAAAATCGAAATTTATGACTTCAGTAGTGTTTTTCAAAATCTAATGTGCATAAAATCACCAGAGGGAGCTTGGCAAACATGAGGCTTGTCTAAGCCTCCTTTATAGGTTTTGATTAAGAAGTTTGGGATAGAGTCTAGGAATCCGCATTTTGTAAGCATTCCAGGTGATTCTGAAGCAAATGGCATATAGATCTTTCTTTAACAAGTGCTAGAATGCAAAAGATATGATATAAATGTCTGGTCAAGGGGTGCCTGGTTGGCTCAGTCCATAGAGCATGCAACTTTTGATCTTGGGGTCATGGGTTCAAGCCCCATGTTGGGCATAGAGATTACTAAAAAAAAAAAGAGAGAAGAAGAAAAGAAAAAGAAAAGAAAAAAAGTCTGGTCAAACTGGTTATTTAGCAAACTGCATACATGAGTAAGGACCATTTCGGCTGCAAATGACAGAAACCCAAACCAAACTGGCTTAAAGCTGATATATACTGACTCACGTAATTGGAAAGTATGGGATTAGAACTGGCTTCAGTAAAAATCTGACCATCTGTTGGCTTTCCAAGGATGTCATCCAGACTTGATTTCTCATTCCATCTTTTGGATTTGTTCTCCTCTATGTTGCTTCCTTCAGGAAGACTCTTTGTAAGAGTTGGCAAGATGGCCACCAACAGTTCTAAGCTTATATGCCGTCTTCTCAGCAACTTCACTGGAAAGACAAAGGTCCCAGGACTGAGTCTCATTGGACCGAGTTTTATCACAGTCCCATTGCCAAAACATTCAGAATGCTCTGAATGGCCAGGCCAGAGTCAGGTGTCCTCTACCTCCAATGTGAGTGAGTCTGTGTGTGTGTGTGTATGTGTGTGTGAATGTGTGTAAGCATATGTTTATGTGTGTTGGGAGATGGAGGGCATGGATCAGCTCCAATTAAACCCCATGGATTGGCCATAGGGTAGGGGGGATTCCCTCCTCCACAACAAGACAAATCAATGTGTTAGTTATGGAAGACAGCCCAAGCCTACTATGTAACACAGTTCATATCAATAGATGCTAGTAAAATACTACATTTTCCTCCCACTAGCTGTACATATGGGTGATCTTAGATTTCAAACTCCTAGTGACAGAGCACTAAAAGTAATTTGTTTTATATGGGGCTTAGTAAGCGCCTGCCAATGCATGCTTAATAAATACATTTTAATCTCGGTCATTAGCACTGCTATGACCAAGTAGCTTTTGGAAAGCTTACTCAAGAAAGGAAGGAGGGTACCTAATAAGACTGTTTCTGTGGATTAGAGTCTGTTGGTTGGTGAGGATTATGCTTTTTGAATTGTGCTTCTAAATCCATAACTTAAAGTGCCATCACTAACTCTGATGAGGGGGTGATGAATTATATTTAAGAAAAAAAAATCAGCTTAAGCTCCCTCATCATTGTAAGGTGAGAGGTAAAGTAGGAGGAATTAAAAAACAAATAGCAGAAATAATTGAAAGAGCCTGGATAAAGAAGGAAAAGTCTACACGCTGTGGATAGGAATGAAGCCAGGACTATGGGAGTGAGAGGATCCTGATGTGCATAAACGTGGGCAGGTGGGAGGAGAGTGTCAGGGAACAGGACAAGCAAAACTTTTCTCGGCATTAGAAAGACCAGATCTAGAATTGTTGTTGGCAAGAGACCTACAAAGGAATTTTATCCATAATGTTACACTGTGAAATAATTTCATAAAGGGTCATCAGTGAAGAAATTTAAGGCGAGGATGAAGGGTACACAAAACAAAAAACAGAACAGGGCATAAAAGACTGGCAGGAAATGGGGAGCCCATGACCTGAAAGGTGTCTTTTGATCTCAGTTTTCTATGATGCCAAAACAAATGTGTCTCCTTTGTGAACTCTTTCTAAGCAACAGCAATTCAAGGTTCAGGTCAGTGTCAAATATGGCGGCCCTTCTCCCAGGCCTGCTATCCTGTACGGGTCTGGTGGGTCTTCATGGCTCATGACTCAGCAGGTTCAGGAAGTAACAACAGATGTCTTTTCTCTGTTTGTTCTAACTCCTGACCAATGCCTCTTATAACCTAAAATTTTAAACCGAGGATGTCTAAAAGTGACAAACTTCAGTTCAGAAGAGACTCAAAATATTTTGAGATTTATTGGTTCAAATTTCAAAAGTTCAGGGAATATGGCAGAGGTTCGTGGTGATATTACAAAAAAAAATTCTCTGGAAATCTAATGATCTTTCAGAACTATGTGCTTTTATGTATATATTTTTAAATTACTGTATATGCATACGTATTTTTAAGACTTTCCCCAGTGATCACTACATGGTATCATTGTGTATACATCTAGTTTGTTTCTTGACATTTTCTCTTAGATGAATTGACCATGTATCCTACTTAGGGAAAAGCAAGTTCAATGAAACTATAGTAAATTAGACACCAAGAAAAAGACAAAAGATGTGAATGTGAATTGAAATGACTTTAAGGGCTGGATAGAGGATGACATCAGCATGTTGGCAAGAAATAGAAATATACAGCAGGCTAGACTGTCTGATGTTCTGTCCAGGGTGGAACAAATGAAGATAAAGGCAAATGCAAAGCTATAGCAATAAATACGATTGTCTAAAACGTGACCTTCATGGTTATTAGCATATTTATTTTCTAGCATGGAGGAAATTATTTTACATATATGATTCATATTTCACCTCCCTCTTTTCTCCTCCACGCTCTCATCTCTATCAGTTCTGCCCTAGCTCTGATCTGCCACCCATCCATTCACCCAGAAGATTCTTTTGAAACTCATGTTCTATAATAATTTCTCTTATGTCTTTCAGGGCTCCTTCCTCCTCAACCTAACTGAAAATTGACTTTTACTTGACCATGAAAACTTCCTTATTGCTCACTTAGTGGCTTCTCCTTACAGATAAGGGTCCTAGATTCCTCCAACAGAGCTGGTCTGCCACAAGGGCTTGCACTGAGTTGGTATATTTTTTTAACTATTTTTTTAAAGATTTTATTTATTTATTTTAGAGGGAGAGCATGCGCGAGAGAGTGAGCGTGCATGTGAGTGGGGGAGGGGCGGAAGGGGAGAAAATCTGAAGCAGGCTCCGTGCCCAGTGTGGAGCCAGATGTGGGGCTCAGTCCCACAATTGTGAAATCACCACCTGAGCCAAAACCAAGGGTCAGAGACTTAACCAACTGAGCCACCCAGTTGCCCGAATTGGTATACTTTAAGAAGCAGTCCCAGGGAAGAGGGTGGGGACCTGGGATGGGTGACCCCAGGAAGGAGGGAGAGCCAATACAAAGATGCCTTATCAAACTGATCATTGCTATAGACAAGAGGAGAGCAATCCATGTGGGACACCTTATAGTTAGCACCTCAGAATTGTTTGCCCGATGGATGGAAGACGGGAGCATGTATCCGCCAGCTAAGTGTTGGACAAATATCGTCCTAACTGGAGTTAATTCCCTCTATTTTTGGATTGCGTGTAAGTGAGGGCCATATTTTACTGCCAGAAAGGCCCTGGGGTAGGAGGTAAGGGCTGTGTGGTGTGCTTGAGCTGGGGTGCCGTCCGCTTACATCTGGGTGAAGGTGGTTATTGCAGCAGTTTCTGAAGTAAGCTGTGGCCAAAAGGGACAGGAAGAGGGGCACAGGGAGTGTTCTAAATAAGGGGCAACCACTTCTTTAAACACTGCTGCACCTGGAGCACTAAAGTTCTAGCTTTACCCAGTCACTAATTTTCTGGAATCCATCACCTCTCCTCCCTAAACTACCCTTTCCCTTCCCTTCTTTTCAACTTCCAGCCACCAGGATGCTGTTCCAACCTCCTCAATGGCATTAAAGCCTCGTCTTCCTCTACAATCTGTGTCTGTCACCATTTTCCACAGCTCCAGTACAGACGGGGATGACCCTATAACTTCCTGGTCTCAAAACTCCTCATCTTTAGGCATCACGCAACTTTGAGCCGGCCGTGGCTCAGCCACACTATCACCTAGGCCTGCCAGCCCTGTACATCTTGAACACAGGAATTTTGTTTGTTTGTTTTTGATACATAATCCGTTTGTTTGCTCATTCCTTCTGCTCTTCACTTTGTTCTCCTTATGCCCTCAATACTTCCCTTTTTCACACCCCATACCCAAGCAATTCTGATTTTATTTGCTTCCTTACCTAGGCTCGACTTCTTGAAATGACAAATCATGTCAATAACAAACAAGATGCTACCTCAAAATCTCATGACTCTTTCACCTACAGTCCACTTTCTTGGTTCTGTATCCTTGGTTCTTATCAAAGGATGCTAGAGAAAAATCTCAAAGCCATGATATCAGTCTCAGCTGCCAATTTGTACTATTTCATCTCTGCTTAAATAGCAATCTTATTTTATTTGTGTATTTTTGAATTTCTAGATGAGTGCGTTCCTTACATGCCTTTTCCACATTCCCCATGCTTCCACCCTAGCCCTATTACTCGTTCTCCATAGACGGCTTTGCTTCCTACTTCACTGAGGAAACAAAAAAAGAGTGAGAGACTGATGTTATAGCCTAAGACCTCTCAACCTGTCTTACTTCCACCCCCAAGTTTGTACCTTTAGCCAATCTCTTTCTTTCGTTCTGTCTCTGAATAAAAACGAACCCACCTCCCTGTAGGCTAACTCCACCCTTTGGGGCAATAATATCAAAAGAAATGCAACAGGCTCTAATCTGAGTTCATCCAACTGTTTGTGTCAGCACACCAGCATGCTCCAAGTCCTCCAAGTTTTCCATGGCATTTCTCTTTGATTTGTCACCATCCTGCTGCCCCAACCCATGGCTAAATGCAGTGCGTTCATCTTTTGAAATAAATTGTAATTTCCTCTCTGTTGCCTACTGGAGGAGTCCTCTTTACACCCCACTGATACCAGAGCACTCGTCTCCTGGCTGGTCTTCAGGATGCTGTCACAGTCATTACCTCATGCAATCCCTTTCATTGATAACTAATGGAATGCTTATGGTTTCAACGTTAAGTGGTATTTAGGACCTCTGTAATCCAGCTTCTCACAAACCCACACATGCCTCAAGCTTTTCTTAATGTGGGAGGATGTTCCTTAGCACATCCTGTGTCTGTTACTTAGAATATCTCTCCCCTCCTTTGGACTATCCACACTCTACTCATTCGCCACAAATTACATCAGTGCAGATTAATGTTTCCCTTCCTCAAATGTCTATTGTATAAGCAGTCTTTAGTATATTTGGTTATAAATTGCTTTTATTATTTTTATTTATTTCTTCTGTTTAGGACTTGTCTTTCAAGAGGGAGTATGCTCCTTAGGAGTGAGGACTTTATCTTATACATCTTTTGTCCTGACAGTGGTGGGCACTCATTAAGAACTTACTACAAATACCCGTTGACTTCATTTCAATGAGTCAGAGCTTTTCATTTGAAAAAGGAACCTACGAATGGGCACCTGAATACCAAACAGTATAAACCAGCTCTTGAAAATTCATGATTGGAATAAATTGGCATAATTAGGATCATCTTCATGTTTTTTTCTGAATGTTGGTTGTGAATGACCTAGCTTCATGGGAATCTTGGACCATGGGAATCACCCTAAAATTTAGTTTCAACTAAATTCAGTGCCTAAATGTTGATCCAAAACTATGTTGGTGATGAAATATAAATATAGTCTGTGTCCACACATCATAAACACTCAAATTAAAGTACGAAAATATAAAAATCTGGAAACATAAAAGTTTGACTGTTTTTTAAGGTTTTTATGTAGATGTTTGACAGCAATGATTTTTGGAATTTAATTTAAATGTTTATTTGGGGGCATCTGGGTGGCTCAGTCAGTCAAGCATCTGACTCTTGATTTAGGCTCAGGTCATGGTCTCAGGGTCATGGGATCAAGCCCCGAGTTAGGCTCCATGCCCAGTGTGGAGTCTGTTTGCAATTCTCTCCCTCTCCTTCTGCCCCTCCCCCCACTCCCATGCTCTTTCTCTCTCTCTCTCTCTCTAAGATAAAAATAAATAAAATCTTTAAAAATAAATAAATATTTGTTAGGGATTTATATAAGTCAGAGATAAAACATAAGAACTTAACTCACAAATTTTATGTCTGTGGATGCTTGAGTCATTAGAATAAAGATAATTTAAGTAAACAACACTGTAGATCTCTTTTTTTAAAAAAAGGAATTTGATAAATATTGGTCTAGCCTAACTTCCAGCCCCATACAAGAATCCTCACTGTAACAGTCACGCCCACCTGTTTCAACAATGCTGCCTTCCATGATAGAAAGCTTAACTTCTCTTCTGGTAACCCACTAGCTTTGGGTACAGATTTTTGTGTTTTTAAAGAATTTCTTCATCATTTTATTTTGCAGGAGTTATGTAAGTTCCAACACCTGTACATACACGTGAGTGCAGCAGGCCAGCTGTGACCCAGTAGGGAGTGGTGGGGACTGTGGCCCCTGGTGGGTGCTACTCTGCTCCAGCTGAATACGCCAGCCAAGGGAGGGGCCAGTGTTGCCAAGTCTTCCTGTGACTCAAGAGATGCCAAAAATCTAGATAGTTCTGTGAAATCTGTCGTTTTTTAACATGATAACTAATTCCGAAATGTTAGAGAAAACACTGTGGAAAAGGGCAGTAGATTAAATAAACACATCTGTGCGTTAAACCTGGCTGTAAGCCCTTCAGTTTTTTAACTTCTGAGGTAAATCCTGCCTTACATTGTCACCTCTGGGGGAAAAAAAGCATGTATTAAATTTATATTCTTTTACTTTAAAAAAGGGGGAAAAGTCAAATATTTAAGGACAACTATTGTTCTCCATATTTACCCCAGTCTTCTTAAAATTCCTTGAGTCTTTTGAACCCAAAGTACATTTAGGTTCAAAAATCAATTATGTATGTTGATATTGAGCAAGTCGTGATTTAGAGAATTTCTTAATGCAAAAGAGCAATTTCTCTTATGATTGTTTTGCTTAGGTTTAGTCCTTGGTAAACTGCTCATTTGGAAACCAGGTCTATCATCCTCCAGGCCTCCCAACTTTACATCATTAGCAAATTTCATAAGGATCCTTTGTCCTCCTTTAGATCACTGATTCAAACTAAGCTGGGCTTTCCTGGTGGACCACATGACTGTCAAATGGTAGGCCACTCTTCCTGCAGCAAAGACCCCCAACCAGCTGGCATATTTCTGGAAAAAATACCTAACCTTTCCAGATTATTCTTTTACTACCTAAACTTTATTTCTCTTTCTGCATAGGAAGTTATCAAGATGGAGTTTATAAAAAATTCCATCAAAAGAGAAATACATTGTGTGAATTATTTTCCCTATTACCAACTTAAATTCCACTGAAAAAGGAGCTTGGGTCAGTACCATTGTGTTGCTCAACTCAGGGGACTTCATTCATATTGTCTTTTGCTCACAAGCCCACCCCTAAACATAACCCATAGAATACAATGTGGCTTGTTCCCCCTGGAGTTGGGCATCCACCACAGCCCTGAATGAGGTTACTTTGGCAATAATACAATAATACTCTTCTACTTCTTCTTCTTTTTTTTTTTTTTAAAGTAGGCTCCACACCCAATGCAGGGCTTGAACTCCCAACCCTGAGATCAAGACCTGGATGCTCTACCGACTGAGCCACCCAGGCACCCCTATTTTGGCAATAATACTCTTGACACATCTATGTACATTCGCTAGCCTGGTGACCATGTTCATAGGCCAGGCTTAAAAAAAATAGCAAAACAACAACAAAACAAACCTGACTCAACATTTTGCTGGCATCAGACATAATTCAGAATATGTTTTTTTTGATAAATATTTTGGTGACATTTGAATTTATACAAGAAATTATAATTTGGTTATATAATCAATTTTTAATCTTAGTAAATGCTATGTAACCCTAGAGAAAAATCTAAATATTTCTAGCATTCCATATATATTACTCACGCTTAATAAACATTGTCTATTGTAGTTAAGATGATCTATTTGAGCAAGGAGTGATGAATACTTTTGTAAAGGGCCAGATAGTAAATATTTTAGGATTTGCAGGCCACATATGGTCTTTGTCACATATTCTGTGTATTTTTGTTTCTAGCAGTTACCAGTGTTTCAATGGCTGGTAATTCAATAAGCAGTAAGTATTGTTTCACTTTTGTATTTTGGGTTTTTTCTCTTTATTTTTGGTACCACACGCATGCACCATCCTGAGCAGTTCTCAGTACTTAGCAGTGTTTAGATTCTCACAATAACCCAGGGAAATAGGTTGTCCTGTTGTCTCTGTGGTTTAGCCTGGAAAACTAAAGCATGGCAGGGGTTAAGCAACTTGCTCAAGTCTTCATGATGACGTTGCTCTTACAAATAATTTCTTAAAATTGTATCTTATGTACATTAAAGGGTGAAAATAAGTGCAAAGTGGATACAGGGCATTGTTATTTATTTCTATATAAGGTAAAATGGCCTTAGCCTTTTCCATTTTTCTCCTTTATACTACAGAATACAACTGCAGATGTGTGTGTTTTCACTGTATTTTGGAATGATAAACTGATACGAAAATATTTTAAATAGCATGCCAAAAATGTCTTCACTGAGCACAAAATGGACAAAGTCCAAATGTTAGTTTAAATTTCATATTATCTACCAATCTTCCAGCAAAATCTGAAAGATGTTATTGTTTAAGTCATGTAGTTCTTCTGAATAATCTTTTTTTTGTAAACAGTTGGCAATCCAAACTCTGGATTTTTCCACTTAATGTTCAAAAGAAACTCATTTTTAAGATCATTTTTAATCAGCATATCTGTCACCTTCTTTTTTGACCTTTTTTTTTCCCTTGGGCTTTACTTTTTGGTACTGGTGATTTTTTTACTTTAAACTTCGTTCATTTCTTCCTTAACACTGCAATTTCCTATTCGCCCAGGCTTGCATTTCCCAACTTCCTCTAAAACTGAAAATTAGTGGTCGGTTTTCCAAAAGCTATAATTTTTACATTAACCTTGTTTCTTCTTTTAATTGGTATTTTTCTGCTAGACAATGGTAGGAGGCTGGTGGTGGGTGTTATTTGAGAATCCTGTTTCAATGAGGCTTTTGTGAAATAAAGGCTGGAAAGGAAAATACTCCTTAAGGCTTCTGCCCATGGGGTTAGGAAGAAGGGGAAGAGGTTGGGGTATGGGAAGGAGCAGGGGTAGCACTGGAATGTCCTCATCAACTCAGAGACCCACCAGAAGCCGTAGCCAAAGGGTTTCTTCACGTTTAGATATGAAGCCATGTCTATGTCCCCATAAAACTAAGTTGTTAAAAATGTACCCCCCCGCCCCCCAGCCCTGACCAGCCTTTTGGCCATTGAATCTGAGGACAGCTAAAGAGAATTTTCCTTCAACACATGCATGATACACATTCCAGAGGAGAACCGATGGCTGAGAGAAAGTGACTGTATTAAAATTAAAAAGAGTAAGTTTCTGCATTTCTTATCTTTTGTTGGTTTCCCTCTCTGTGGGCTACTGTGGGACTTCCTCTGTCAGCATTGTCTCCTCTTTCTCAATGTATTGTAGTCAAACAATTTGTCTCTTGCAAGAAACTTAAAATAAAGCTTTTGAGGAGGGTTCTTCTCCTCAACCCTCCTCAAAAGAGGGTTGGAAATAGAAAGTAGCATAAAGGAATAAATCCTACGGGATTTCAAACCTAAACCCTTTTTTATTTTAATTTGGACAAAGAAAACGGGCTAGAGAATTAGAAGATTTAGGTACTGTTACATCTAATCTTCAAACTTTAATTTACTTAACAAATTTTAAGCATTCTTTCTTTTTTTTTTTTTAAAGATTTTATTTATTTATTTGACAGAGAAAGACACAGCGAGAGAGGGAACACAAGCAGGGGGAGTGGGAGAGGGAGAAGCAGGCTTCCCGCCGAGCAGGGAGCCCGATGCGGGGCTCGATCCCAGGACCCTGGGATCATGACCTGAGCCGAAGGCAGCTGCTTAACGACTGAGCCACCCAGGCGCCCCTTAAGCATTCTTTCAAGTATGACAAACAGTTGTTCCCATCTTGGTTCTCTCATTTTATACAAACTATGGTTGAAAGAAAATATGCTAAATTTCTCTAAAATCTTCTATGAAAAAAACCTGGATTTTTTTTTTTTATACCGTCACAGTATTTGAAACTCAGTTTTTTCACCCCTTTTCTCCCTAGTTTCCATGGCTTTAAACCTCTCAGGGGTGTTACATTTAAAGATCATCTAATTTTAAGTATTGGTTTTCCTGCCTTAGTCTTTTAATTAATAAAACTCTGTTATTTTTAGCATGGTGATCTAATCAATAGGACATACTTCTACCAGATGAAAATAATTAGAAGGCATCATTTATAGTAAAATCAACAGTCTATCTAGAAGTAAATATTTATGTAGAGAGAATGCTAATAATTGTTAGACACTGAGAAGAGTTTTTAAACTTTCGTTGAAGTATAAGGTACATGCAAGAATGGTGGGTGTAGAACTCTATGAATTTTTACAAACTATCCTTATATAATCAGCACTCAGATCCAGAAGCAGAATATTATCAGCATTCCCAAAGCTACTCATTCTTCCACCTCAAGGAGTAACTTCTTCCTGTCTTCCAACAGCATGGAATAGTTTTGCCTCTTTTGGAACTTTCTATAAATTGAAACATTCTGTATGTACTATTTTGTGTCTGACTTCTTTTGCTCAACCTTTGCTGGTCAGATTTAGTCATGTTGTACATTATTGTTCTTTCATTTTCCTTCTATCTTGAATATGCCTTGATTTATAATTATATATCCATTCTGTTGATGAATTTGGGGACAATTTCTAGTTTGGGGTTCTGTTTTGGAAAAACCTACAGTTCTCCTCCTGTGTCTTTCTCTTTTACTTTCACAAAGAACATTTCATTTCTGGTCCCCATACGTGTGGGATTTTTCCCCACACCAAGCAATTCTGTGACACCAGCTGGATGTCCTACAATTTAACTCAATTCTGACACTATCTACTTGGGTATAGCATTGGATACCACAGGTTAATGGCTCAGTCTCATGAGGCTTCACACTTCAGATGCCCCCACAACACACACTTCAGATGCCAATCACAAGTAGTGGGTCCCCAGGTTACCCACAACTTCTGTCCAACTTGGCTACAAATTGGAGGTTCCAATGACTTCTTTCCTCCCCATTGGATTTGATTATTTGCTAGCTCACAGAACTCAGGGAAACACTTACATTTACCAGTTTATTAAAGAATATGACTAAGGATACAGATGAAGAGCTAGATAAAGAGATACATAGGACCAGCTTAAGGGAGGTTCCAAAGCACAGGAGCTTCTGTCCCCATGGAGTTGGGGTGTATCGCCCTCCATGTATGTAGATGTATTCACCAACCTGGAAACTCCAAAGCCTGCACAATTGGGATTTTATGGAAGCTTTGTCATGTAAGCCTGATCAGTCATTAACTGTTTTCAGCCCATCTTCCCTCTCTGGAGAAGTTAGGGAGAGGCAGAGCTGAAAATTCCATTTCTAATCAGGGCTTTGTTATTTCTGGTGACCAGCCTCCTATTCAGAAGCCCACCCAGGGGCCCACCCAGAGCTGCTTCATTAGAACTATAGATGCTCCTTGTGCTCTTACCACTTAGGAATTTGCAAGGGTTTTAGGACCCTGTGTTAGGGTCTGGGGACAAAGACCAAGTATTACAAGAGATGTTCTGAGGGCTCTTATCATTTAGGAAATTACAAGGGTTTTAGGAGCATTTTTCCAGGAACTATGGGCAGAGATTAATATATATATATTTTTCTATTATTTCACAGGTCCATACAAATCATGTTGCATGAACATTCTAGTATATGCCTTTTGGTTAATACGTTGATGTATTTCTGTTGGGTACCTCCTTAAGGAGGAGATGTTGGGTCACAGCGCATGCACACTGTGTTCAGTCCCATGGTTGTACTGGTCTACAACCTCACTGGCAGTGACTGAGAATTGAGCCACAGGGCGGCCGGCCCTTGGTCTTTTCTGTCCTTTACATTTTAGTCACGCTAGACAATGTGTAGTGGCCTCATGCTGTTTTAATTTGCATTTTCTTAAAGACCACTGTGATAAATGTAAAAGCACACGGCCACAATCATCAAATCCTCCTAACAATTTGTCCTAATGACAAAACTGGGCTTCGGTGGATTTGTGATTTCTTCAGATTCGCTCAGCTTGGATGTGGTACACCAGAATGAGGTTTTGCTCACAAATGGGGCACATAATAATGAAACTGTAGAGTCAAAGGGGGTTTTGAGACCATGTCATCCAAAAGTTTCTCGCAGATGAAGAAGGTAGGGCCCAGAGAGTTGGACGCATGAATTACTTCAGACATCACAGTTCTTTGGGTTTTGTCTGGTAACACACACTGGCCTAGAGGTCTGGGTTTGATTCTGGGTTCTACCACCTAGCAGCTGTTTGGCTGAGTCATGTCACCTGCTTTCTCTGGGCATCTATTCTTTAATGAGAGCTATATGAACGCAACAATGTTTTGTTGTGTGTTTATAGCCATCCAGAAGACAATTATGATAAAAACTTTCCATGGTTTATAGCTGTGAAAGACTTGAGTGGTCTTCAACCGCCCGTCTTCCCCTCTGTACCATGTATGTTGGTCTTCAGCTAGGCCCAGCAACTGATATTCCAGTGTTCTACCAGGTAGCCCCACCTGAATACCCATAGGCACCTTAACTTAACATGTCCCAATCCCAACATGTCTTTCCTCTCCAGTTCACCATGTTTCCTACCTTAGTTAACATCACTGATCTTCACCCCTTGTCCAACCTACACTCCTGTCTCCTCGACTCCACTGCATTCCCCCAGGCCAGGCGTTTATCACCACACCACTTTCTTTTTTTTTAATTAACATATAATGTATTATTTGTTTCAGGGGTACAGGCCTGTGATTCATCAATCTTACACAGTTCACACTTCTCACCATAGCACATACCCTCCGCAATGTCGATCACCCAGCCACCCCATCCCTCCCACCCCCCTCCACTCCAGCAACCCTCAGTTTGTTTCTTGAGATTAAGAGTCTCTTATGGTTTGTCTCCCTCTCTGGTTTCATCTTTTTTCATTTTTCCCTCCCTTCCGCTATGATCCTATGCCTTGTTTCTCAAATTCTTCATATTAGTGAGATCATACAATACTTGTCTTTCTCTGATTTACTTATTTCACTTAGCATAATACCCTCCAGTTCCATCCACATCATTGCAAATAGCAAGATTTCTTTTTTTTTTTTGATTGGCTGCATTATATTTCTTTGTGTGTGTGTGTGTGTGTGTGTGTGTGTGTGTGTGTATATATATATATATATATATATATATATATCACATCTTCTTTATCCATTCATCTGTTGATGGACATCTAGGCTCTTTCCATAGTTTGGTTATTGTGGACCTTGCTCCTATAAACACTGGGGTGCATGTGCCCATTTGGATCACTACATTTATATCTTTGGGGTAAATACCCAGTAGTGCAATTTCTGGGTCATAGGGTAACTCTATTTTCAACTTTTTGAGGAATCTCCATACTGTTTTCCAGAGTACGAAACCACTTTCTATTGGAACAGTTTTCCTAGATGGTCTGTGGTTCCAGTCTCTTTCCCCACTAATCTATCCTCTGCAATCTTGCAGACTTTATCTTTCTATATTATAAATCATGCCATAAACTTGATAGAATAAAATAAAAACATCTTTCATGACTTTCCATGGACAATGAGATGAAATTCAGATCCATAGTTTGGCATTCAAGGTTTTCACTATCTGGCACCTGCCTGTCTTGCACACCTGAGTTTCTCTCCTGTTGCTCATTTTGCTTTGCTGCTTCACCTCCACGTCCCACCACAGACCCTGGCTGTTCTCTGCCTATGTTCTATTCCCTGCATGAGACATACATTCTCCCATTTGTCTGCAAGAAACTGCTGACCTGGAATGTCCTTTTCTTCTACACTTGTTAAGTTCCTACTGATTTCCTCATCCATGAAGTCTTTTCCTATCCTCCCTTCTATTGGTCTAGGTCACCTTCACCTTCTCATCTCTGTTTCCCCGTCTATCATCACAAAGTTCTACTGCAATGTTTCTCACATGGCACCTTACCCATTTGTTCGTGCATCTAGCTTTCCTGATTCTTTAAGCTCCTTGGGCATCAGGATTGGTTCCGTCCATCTCTGTAACTCCTGTGCTGGATGAACAGAGATGCTCAGTGAGTATTTCTTGGATGTACAAATGAATTTATTGAATCTGAGGAGGCAAAAAACAAAAAAATCAGGCTTTCCTTAGTAGCAAAATACTGAGATACAACTTTCCTCCTTTCTTATTAATATGCTCAATTTTCATTTCTTTGCTTTTCTTGTCATCAATATATTTTTTAACTAGATGTTTGCAATGATGGCACTTTTACATACAATTCAAGTGCATCCATTTGCAATTATGACATCTTGAATCTAAAGATTTGCATGGAACTACTTGAGGCTTTAAATTGAATATTATAGATGAATTTCCTGAAATCAAATTTATCTTTAAAAAAATAGAAGCTGAGAGAGTTGCCAAGTGGAGTGCGTTTAATGGAGTACACTCTCTTTGTTGCCTTGTTTAATTTTGGTCTGTTCCTCTCTGTTTCCATTTTGCAGTGTGTAAAACTGATACATTAAGCTAATTATGTAAACAGTCAGCATGTGATTGATCATAATGTTGCTTTTAGAAAAACCTGGAAAACATTAAAAAAAAATCTGGCATATGAAAAAACCCAAAATATATTTTAAAATTAAAATAATATAATGCCCAGGTGAAACAAATGAAAACCTACAAATAAATCTTCTCCGAAATAGAAATCCCCAGATGGTTTATGAGCCCTTTTCTAGAAAATAAAAAAATTATAAAAGAATCAATTACTCATAAATGTATAAATGTTTCACCTTTTCCTTAAGGTGTTTTATGTGGACACAGTCATCACTCAAAAATTTAGCTTTTAATTTAACCTTTAAAACCTAAGATTGCTGATTTTTAAAAATGCTGCTCCCAGAATACATTATAACAACAAGGTAGAGGCCCTCTGAAACTGGCAAAGTCTCCCTGAAGTTCTTTACAATAATTAAGTAAACAACAATGCACTAGAAAAAGTTCATGTGAATTTTCCAAAATGGTTTTCATCTTACAACATTCCAGGTCTTACACGGAAGTTCTAAAGAATAGAAATATGCCGAACAAAGAAAAGGAACATTTTTTTTTTTAAAGATTTTATTTATTTATTTGAGAGAGAGAATGAGAGAGAGAGCACGTGAGAGGGGGGAGGGTCAGAGGGAGAAGCAGACCCCCCCGCTGAGCGGGGAGCCTGATGCGGGACTCGATCCCGGGACTCCAGGATCATGACCTGAGCCGAAGGCAGTCGCTTAACCAACTGAGCCACCCAGGCGCCCAAGAAAAGGAACATTTTGAGGCAAGTCACAAAAAGAAAAATTAATAAGGATTAAACATTTTCACACTTTGTTCAAAAGTGCATATTTTGATTTTGTTCTCACTTAAGTAATGCTAAATTATAGTAGGAAGCCCATGTTAGTAACTACTCTTCAATAGCCACATTATCCAGGATTACTGGCATTAAATACTAAATTAGCATTAGCTGACTGCTATTGTTTATAAATTAATTTCTTTTCCTGTTTCTGGGAGTTCTATGAATTACATTGTGTAATCTCCTGTCTCTCAGGGGACAGAGTGTTACAGTGAACAGAGCTGTGGCCTAGAAACTGAAGACAGAATCAAAATGTGATTTGCCACCAAGTGGCTCTGTGACCTTAGGTAAGTCACTCAGCTTGTGTCACCTCCTTTTGGAAGGCATCGGATTGGAATGGATGCTGTGTGAGTTCTGTGCTAATTCTAACATTAAAGGACTCTTTTTGAGCCCATACGAAGGAGGCTGATGGCTTACGCCACTGTGCGGTCCTTTCTCTAACATTTCTGTGTGGAGGCTCTTCTAGCTGAAAGTGACTAAATCCAGCTCAAACAGCCCAAAGCCAAAAAGAGACTCGACTGGCTCCTAAAACCGAAAAGTCCAGGAGTAGATCTAAGTCTCAAAGTCTGGAGGGTTCCAAGGGCTCCACCTGTATCATTAAAATCCAGTTTCTCGAGTTTTTTCTCAGCTCTGCGCTCCCGTGATTGGCTTCATTCCCAGGCAGGCTCTCCTCAGGGGGCATTCCCTGCTGACTCTAGCACACCTCATCTTTATAGCAAGCAACACCCGTGGGGGGAAAAACTTTTATTTCTGGCAGAAGTTCTGAGTGACCTCTCTTGGGGGTGTTAGGGGTGAGTGGAGGTGGGGGTGGTGGGGCATTTCCACATGAACAGAGAGTAGTGGTTCTTCCAAGGAAACCAAGGTCCAGTTTCAGAACAGGGGAAGTGGATGCCGAACAGACAAGAATAACAGGTGTCCCTCGCAACTTTGCAACTTGGGTCACTTCTCATCTGGAAGCTTTCCCTGCCCACTCCTGCTTTCTTCCCTTTTACCTCTCACAGGTGTTAGCTCTCCCGGTGAACCGTTCTTACCTCTGTCTCAGCAGCTGCCAACCTGAAAGGCCCGAGCTAATGATAAGATAGGCTTTGGGCCTGGATTATTCAGTACTTATCTGGCAATGAGAACCCCCACCTTGGGTGGTAAGCAGGGCACACATAGTCCTTGGCACAAGGTGGTACTCCATTTCTGAAACTTCCATGGTGGGCGGGGGCGGGGGGTGGACCTGGGACAGTATGGCGGTAGAGGGCAACACCCTGATTGCAACAATGATTCAGGACTTCGAAAAATGTTGAGTAGGAGCTGGGTGAGGAGTAAAGGCCCTATAAGGACAGTGCATTTGGCTTGCTGTCATTGGGCTGAATTGAAACACTAGAGAAGAATGATGAAAAGCTAAGGGCAATTACCAAACAGAAAACTAAGGGAGAAGTCCTGGGGACCTCTTTGGCATCTTCAAAAGCAGCCTTTACCTTCTGCAGGAAGAAAACAGAAAAAGTAAAAAAACAAATAAAACAAAACAAACAAAACCCTCAAAACTCTGGAGTTAGAATCACTGAGCTTTGGATGATTCACTGCTCAGTGGAGGCAAGTCTCATGATCAGAGCACTTGCTGGGAAAATCAGGAAGCTTGACATATGATGTGGGGGCATCAGAGTAGATCCCCCTAAAGATTTTGGTTCCCCAAACCTCTGAACCTTCAGAGACTGCATAGGGGCTGGTCCATCCTATTAAGAGCTAGAACTCTCCCCATGTGCAAAGGCACTGCAGAATCTTCTTCCTAGCAAGGCAATGGGGGGGGGGGGGCTTCTCCTGAAATCTGCCACTTGCACTTCTGGCTGTCCTACTGATGACTGGGATCAAGTCTTAGCATAATTCAGTCAGAGATGTGCTGAGCCTGACAATAGAGAAAGCAATCATATCCTAAATGTGCTACAAAATCTAGTAAGCGTATTCCAGCAGAAGCTGGAGAAGTACCCTGGGATTGAATTTTGAAAGTGCTGGACCAAGGGAACCAGAATATAAAACTGGATAAAGGAGATTTAATTGACTTAGGGGTACTCTGTTGGAATATAGAATTTCACCTTAGTGAGAACCTCAAGACATGCAGCTTTTGATTTGGCAAATGTGTTTGTTACTTTCTATCCTAATCAAAAAAGATGAACAAGTTCACCTTGGTCTACCTGGGATGGACAACAATATCCATTCACAGTTTTGCCCCAGGGCTATATAAATGATGTCATAATATAGTCCTAAGAGATCTGGACCATCCAGTATCCTTCAGAATATCACTTTATCCATTGCATTGAGGATATTATGCAGATCAGGCAGATTGAATAAGAGGTGGCTAGCATACTGAAAGTCTTGGTAAGGCACATGTACTCCAGAGTACAGGAAATAGCCACATGAAGATATAGGGTCTCATCATATCAGTAATATTTTAGGACTCAGTAGTCAGAGACATGCTAGGACATCCCATACAAAGCAGAAAAAAAATACAAATTACTGCCTCTTGTATACCCTACAGCACAGAAAGAAGCACAATGCCTGGTAAGCTGCTTTGGGTTCTGGAGGCAACACATTCCATACTTAGGAATACTGCTTCAGCCCAAATATGAGGGGGCAAGGCTCTAGAGCAGGTCCAGAGTGCATGTGCAAGTTGCCCTGCTGCTTGGACCATATGATCAGGCAACTCCATAATTTTGAAGATGTTAGTGAGGGAAAAGATACAGTGGAGTTTATGGCAAATCCTATTTGGAGAATCTCAACACAGGACCCTGGGGTTCTAAAGTCCAAGCTATCTGCAGCAGAGAAATAGACACTTTTGAAAAACCATCAAGACCAGAGAAGTGATAACTGAGGACAACTTAAATGAAGAGTACAGAAGGGCAATGATGAACACCAGTTGCAAAAAGGATGGTAGTTTTATGTTAGGAAGAGAGACCCACAGGAGTCCTGGAGGGGCTGTAAAAACATGGAGAAGTGGATCCAGATGGCACAAGGGTGGCCTGTGGCCGCCATAGAAATGTACTGCTTGGATCTCCCCTCAGAAAGAACTTGCCGTTCATTTCAAGGAATGAAGATGGTTGACAGACTCCAGGACAGTGCCTCTGGAATATGGCACAACTTTTGAACCAAGACCACACTCTTCCCTGGTGGTCCTCGGTAACTGAGCAATGTGGGTCAACCAGGGCCTGACAACATGGGGTTCCTCTGACTTATGATTTAACTCTCCATTTTTCACAGTCTAAGACTCTCCCTGACTGGGCGTGTGGGTGGCTCAGTTGGTTAAGTGACTGCCTTCTGCTCAGGTCATGATCCTGGAGTCCCAGGATCGAGTCCTTCATTGGGCTCCCTGCTCAGCAGGGAGTCTGCTTCTCCCTCTGACCCTTCCCCCTCTCATGTGCTCTCTCTCTCTCTCTCTCTCTCAAATAAATAAATAAAATCCTAAAAGAAAAAAAAAAAAGACTCTCCTTGACCAGTTCCCCCCCGCCCCACTTTCCTTTCACAAATCTCAGATTTGTATCCTCCTGGTCTAGGGGCTTTCCTTACCAAATCCTGCTTCCTGTCTCTTGATTTTTCATGGGCATTATTACCATCCCCATCCCACACACCCCTTAAAACCTCTTGCAAATTCCTATCTTCATCTTAGCATTTAATTCCCAGTGAGTAATAACTAATGAAATAGGTTGATAAAATCCTGATTTGGGCTAAAGTCTACGTTGCCCACCTGTTTCAAGATCACTTGGCCTTTCCTCCAGCTTAGTTCACGGAACATGTTCAGCAGCACCCGGGGAAACTAACTCTGGGAACTTTGCTTCGGTGACTTTCACCATAGCCTCATTTTCTAGAACTCTACTGTAAAGCCAAAGCTCTGCGGTAAACAGACTGGGTGATAATTTCAGCTCCTGGAACACTTTCTTTACTATTTTTTATGTTTGTAGGAAAATACAATTTAGTCTTCTTTGCTCCCTTTCTATTATATTTTGCAACAGGTCTCTGCCCAAGGAGTTGCTAAGGAGATGGTGAGAAGGGCATCCATACCACACAAGGACAAGTGTATGTATGAGAACTAGGGCTACTTTGTCAAGCATTGTTTTGCATCCTTATGTCCTGTGTTTCCCACCATATCCTGAAGTACAAGTCTCCAAATATTATTTTGAATTATTTTTTAGTTTCTTCCTCTGTCTCAACAGTACTGCTGTAGAACTTTGAAGGGTTTTTTTTTTTTTTTCCACCAATACTGAGAAGGAACACTGATTTTAAGAGGGATCTGGTTTCCTTTTTCTTACCCTCTCACTTTTTTCCCACTCGTTCTAGACTTTTCTGTAACTTTTATTAAGCTATCTTTGAGTTCAGAAGGCTGAGAGAATTTTTCTTTTAAAAAAGAAGGCTTGCCTACCAGCCAGTTTTATATTTTTCCCCAAGCACTCAACAGCCTAATCTTTTTCCCATTTAAAATGAGAAAGAGTTTAGCAAGAAATTGACTTGATGTTAGGACAGGAGCTTCAGGAAGCTCTAATCTCAGTGACAGCTTTAACAAACCAATCCCGCTCTCTGGCCTCCTCCTACATATGGAACAGGACCTGCTCCTTCTGGCCCTCTAGGTAGGAAAGGAAGTCTCTAAAGCACGTTTGTGAGGGCTCTGTATTCTCTCTTTCTGTGGGTTTTCCCTTCTGTGCTTTCAGGATCTTAAGTCTTTGCAATATATTCCCTACTCTTTTGGAAGCAGAAGAATTTAGAAAGGGAATCGGTCTTCAGTTGTCTTTGAAATATTTGCTCCCGTTTTACTATCAGCACAGTTCCCAAATTGGTGATATTTGGAAATGTATTGAAATTTGGAGTCTATAAAGGAATGTCTTGTTTTCTACTTTCTTCTTTCAGGGCAGGAAACTAATGACATAAATTTTTTAGGCTAAGAAGAGAGACTCTTGCCAGAAAAAAAGATAGTATTGTAATTATCCTTGACGTCGTCTAGTGGACACCACTAGTAATCTTCGGACTTTAGGGTACACCACAATAATCTGGAAGACATGCTAAAACACAGCTTGCCAGGCCCCACTCTTAGAGGATTTTATTCAATAGGTAGGGCTTGAGGATTGGCCTTTCTAACCAGTTTCTATGATGATGATGAAGATTGTTTCGGAACATACCTAGAGAATTCTCAATCTATACAATCTTTACATTACCCAATAGAAAAAAAAAAGACTCTTAAAATACCTATGAGCATTCCTAATTGAATTGAAATGTTATAACTGTTTTAAATTATAACCCTAAGTGAATTTAATAGGAAAAGGAAAAAATCCTGGTATATTTTAGGACAATGAATTAGCAACATATAAAAATTGTCATTTATCTTCTCAGTCTCATTGGTGACAATACGTTCCTTTGTGTCTTACAGGAAAAATACTTGTGGCCAATTATTTGTGAAATAACTGGCAACTGAAAACCATAAGCTATTTTCATTGCCTTTCTTTTTCTTTAGTTGCCTCAAGTATTTACCGGAGTTTGTTGAAATTTAGAAGTTTCTCCATCTGTAAACCTGGGGCTAATAAGAGGTACTTTATAGGATTGTTGCACAGGTTCAAAGAAAGTGTGAGTGTGGAATGCCAAACAGCGTCCACCTAGCAGCACATAATCAAGAAATATTCATTTTTCATTTTCATTTCTTTATCCATTTTAACACTATTAGTTTTTTGGGGTATTTTTTTTTTTTAAGATTTTATTTATTTGACAGAGAGAGAGGGAACACAAGCGGGAGAAGCGGGAGAGGGAGAAGCAGGCTTCCCGCGGAGCAGGGAGCCCAATGCGGGGCTCGATCCCAGGACCCTGGGATCATGACCTAGGCTGAAGGCAGATGCTTAACGACTGAGCCACCCAGGCGCCCCTTTTTGGGGTATTTTTTAAAAAAATACATTTTACTCTGACAAATCAGAGAAATAAAAAAGGAGGGGTACAAAATATTTTAACGTGAGGTTATTTTTCATTAGCTATTACAGAATTTTTTTAACCAAATAAAAATGAGATAATAGGATTAACACCTTCCTAAGATTGATTGATTGATTTGAGAGTGAGACCATGCACAGAGGGGCAGAGGGAGAGGGAGAGAATCTCCAGCAGACTGTCCACTGAGCAAGGAGCCCGAGACCAGGCTGAATCCCTTCATCCTAGGATCGTGACGTGAGCTAAAATCAAGAGTCGGTTGCTTAACTGACTGTGTCACCCAGGCGCCCCAGGAATAACACCTTCAATGCAGGCTAGGCATGTTATGTATTTATTTATTTAATTTATTTAAAAAAAATTTTTTAAAGATTTAAAAATCTTTTTTAAGAGAGAGAGAGAGCACAAGGAGGGGGAGCAGCAGAGGGAGAGGGAGAAGCAGGCTTCCCACGGAGCAAAGAGCCCGATGCAGGACTCTATCCCAGGACCCTGGGATCATGACCTGAGCTGAAGACAGATGCTTAACCGACTGAGCCACCCAGGTACCCCTAGGCATGTTATTTTATTTACTTATTTACTTAATTAATTTTTTTAAAGATTTTATTTGACAGAGAGAGAGAGTGAGAGAGGGAACACAAGCAGAGGGAGTGGGAGAGGGAGAAGCAGGCTCCCCGCTGAGCAGGGAGCCCAATGCAGGGCTCGATCCCAGGACCTTGGGATCATGACCTGAGCCGAAGGCAGACGCTTAATGACTGAGCCACCCAGGCGCCCCACTAGGCATGTTATTTTAGACTATTACTGCAAACTCGAATTTTTTGATTCATGCTATTCCCAAATCCATGTGATATCATCAGTAATAGTTCCCACTTAGAAATATGTTTGCATGCCAGGACCTAGGCTAACCACTTTATTGTTGGCCTTAATTCATCCTTATAACAGTCCCATGAAGTTGGCTCTTCCAGTTGTTACAGATGCCCATGTATTGCTATCTCCTCTTCCCTATAATGAAAGCTCCATTAGCAGCAGCTCTGTTTTATATTCTGCTGTAGGCCCACTGTTTAAAAGAATACTTGGCATATAGTAGGTGCTCAAGGAGTATTGAAATAAATTTATGCATCACTGAGAGGAAATGAATGAAAGCAACTCTTCCCTGAGAGGTTAAGTAATTTCCCTCCAATCCTTGGCCGTGTTAAAATCCAGGTGCTCTGGCTCAAGTTTTTCCTCTCCTGACCCTTAGCATACACTCCAGAATATGGACCTTTCTAAACCATTTTTAATTATCTGAGTTTCTCTATAACTTTCAAATGGTAACAATGAAAAAGAAAATTGAAATTTAGAGAAAAGTTCAAAATAAGCTTGAATTGGAAGTAAGAGAGTCTTAGTAGGGAATGGTTGGGGGGAGCAAGTTATTCTATAGCTGTATCTTGCCTTTGTGCAGAACCAGATGGTAAGGATATCTGAGATACCAAAAGCAGATTCTCCCATTCTTAAAACTGTTGAGTGCCTGCAGCTGTTCCCTCAATGAAAGGTATGGGTGAGACTTCCTAAAGTCCTTGTTCCCTCTAAATCCTACAAAGTATGAACATGGTGATGGGATAATCTCAGTCCTTGATACCCCTCCCTCATATTCTGAATATGGGTCAAAAGCACAATAGTTGATCACATTGCTATTGAATAAATAATATTTGCACCTTTGTCTAGGTTTTATTAAGCCATGGATCAAATGAAAATTACACCTCACAGTACAAAATTTCTTATTATACTGGAATTCTTAAAAATGTGTCATCTTCCCGTTAAAAAAAGAAAAAATGTAATCACATTTTATTCCTATATCCCTTTCTCTTTGGCTTCAATGGCAATCAGAATGCATATCAGCTTCCTTGGTGAATACTTCAGAATGTGGTTAAGTAGGTTTCAAATAAATACTGTTTGAACTAATCCTCATAAACTTCTCTTTTTTTAATTTTTTTATTGTTATGTTAATCACCATACATTACATCATTAGTTTTTGATGTAGTGTTCCATGATTCATTGTTTGTGTGTAACACCCAGTGCTCCATGCAGAATGTGCCCTCTTTAATACCCATCACCAGGCTAACCCATCCTCCCACCCCCCTCCCCTCTAGAACCCTCAGTTTGTTTTTCAGAGTCCATCGTCTCTCATGGTTCGTCTCCCCCTCCGATTTCCACCCCCCTTCATTCTTCCCCTCCTGCTATCTTCTTCTTCTTCTTTTTTTCTTAACATATAATGTATTATTTGTTTCAGAGGTACAGATCTGAGATTCAACAGTCTTGCACAATTCATAATGCTCACCATAGCACATACCCTCCCCAGTGTCTATCACCCAGCCATCCCATCCCTCCCACCCCAACCCCAACTCCAGTAATCCTCAGTTTGTTTCCTGAGATTAAGAATTCCTCATATCAGTGAGGTCATATGATATATGTCTTTCTCTGACTGACTTATTTCGCTCAGCATAACACCCTCCAGTTCCATCCATGTCATTGCAAATGGCAAGATCTCATTCCTTTTGATGGCTGCATAATATTCCATTGTGTATATATACCACATCTTCTTTATCCATTCATCTGTCGATGGACATCTTGGCTCTGTCCACAGTTTGGCTATTGTGGACATTGCTGCTATAAACATCGGGGTGCACGTAGAATAGAGAGCCCAGAAATGGACCCTCAACTCTATGGTCAACTAATCTTCGGCAAAGCAGGAAAGAATGCCCAATGGGAAAAAGACAGTCTCTTCAACAAATGGTGTTGGGAAAATTGGACAGCCACATGCAGAAGAATGAAACTGGACCATTTCCTTACACCACACACACAAATAGACTCACAATGGTTGAAAGACCTAAATGTGAGACAGGAGTCCATCAAAATCCTAAAGGAGAACACAGGCAGCAACCTCTTTGACCTCGGCTGTAGCAACTTCTTCCTAGAAACATCACCAAAGGCAAGGGAAGCAAGGGCAAAAATGAACAATTGGGACTTCATCAAGATAAAAAGCTTTTGCACAGCAAAAGAAACAGTCAACAAAACCAAAAGACAACCAACATAATGGGAGAAGATATTTGCAAATGACATATCAGATAAAAGGCTAGTATCCAAAATCTGTAAAGAACTTATCAAACTCAACACCCAAGGAACAAAGAATCCAATCAAGAAATGGGCAGAAGACATGAACAGACATTTTTCCAAAGAAGATGTTCAAATGGCCAACAGACACATGAAAAAGTGCTCAACATCACTCGGCATCAGGGGAATCCAAATCAAAACCTCAATGAGATACCACCTCACACCAGTCAGAATGGCTAAAATTAACAAGTCAGGAAAGGACAGATGTTGGTGGGGATACGGAGAAAGAGGAATCCTCCTACACTGTTGGTGGGAATGCAAGCTGGTGCAACCACTCTGGAAAACAGTATGGAGGTTCTCAAAAAGTTGAAGATAGAGCTACCATATGATCCAGCAATTGCACTACTGGGTATTAATCCTCATAAACTTCAATGAAGAGTTACTTCTCTGGATTTCTCTCCTAATGTCAAGTGGATTTCTGCATTGGACTGTCTCCTTCTTCTACAGAAGTGGAACTCTTGATTTTTATCTGGCCACATGACTCTATAATATAGACTTCATTTCCCAATTTATCTTGCAGCCATTCATGGCCATGTGAGTAAATTTTGCCAACTGAAATGTAAGGGTAGTATGTGTCACTTCTAAAGCATGTTCTTATGAGGAAGATCCATACCCTTCTCTCCTTTAACTCCAGTACTTCTATCCTGCTGTGTACAATGTAGATGTGGTAACTGATCATCTTGGACAGCACTGGCATGATAGAGAAACAAGATGGAAGGAGCCCAGGTCCCTGCATGACAATTCGGGTACATCTATCTTGGACCACCTACTTCCAAATGTTTACATGAGAGAGAAATACTTCTACCTGATATAAGCAATTATTAACTTTGGTTTTTGTTGTACAAAGCTGAAGTGTTTTCATATACAGTTTGTTTTACTTCTATAATGTTCTTTTTTTTTTTTTTTGAAAAAAAGATGAGGAAATCATAATAAGCCAAGATCTTTGGCAACAAGGCAATTTCCATGTGAAGATACTTTGTATCATTCTCCAAAATAAAACTAAATAAGACTGGCAAAACTTTCAAATTTGAACAATTGGTTTAGATGTTTTCCCTCATATAATTGTTAATGAATCTTCCTCAAATCTGTAGTTTTCTTTGGCTTTGACCACACAAATCACTTTTTAGGAGGGATGATTTCTCAGTCAAAATAAGTAAAATTAAAGCAGGGTTTTAAGTGTTTTAGCTTTGGGCAGAGATACACAGATAACATTTCTGATAACATCCTTTCTTGATTCCCCTGAGGCACAAACACTGGGAAGTTGTCTCTGTAAATAAGTTAGCCAAGAAGCTACTTCTTCTGGAACTTTCATCAAGTATATATCTGACAGTGGAGATACAATTCTTGAACAAGATTATTTTAAATTATATATTAAATGATTAATTCTCCAGTAGTTTATCATCTCTTTGAGATATGCCTTTGATTATGAATCACTAATAACAAGTAATGATTTAACTTCAAAAGTTCAGTTACCTCTTCCTACTTGGTCTGTATCTTGAGCAGCTGTCCAGGGTACTTAAACAAAATTAATTACTGTAAATACTTAAATTACAGATTTTTTTTCTCCTTTTGTTTTCTGGATTGAGGGTTTTGATAAAATGAAGCTGATTTTCACAATAACTCAGTTTTTTCATTTTGAAGAAGACTTTGAATAATGATAAAGAATAAAGAATAATGATAAACAATAAATAAAGTATTTGTGATTACCTGTGTAAACCATGTTAGAAAGATTGTACAACACTCAGAAAACAGTGTTATGATGTTTTGCTTGTGGTATAGAGATAATATAATTAAAGATTATATCTATAAAAATTATGAAATTAAGGGACATTGACTCCAACAGACCCCTAGTGAAAAATTTCTTTATCTGAATTCTTAGAAGGTGGTCATCTTGTTCTGCTAAAATACTTCCAAGTAAGGGAAGCTTAGTACCTCCACAAGTGGTCCTTTTAAGTTTCTGTATAATGGAAAATGTCTTTCTGCTATGGAACTTCATCTAGCTCCTTGTGTGTTTCATCTTTCCATCCTTCTGGAGTGTCATTCTGGTTTTTGTTTTCTCATTCTTTTTTTTTTTTTTTTTTTTTGGAGAATAGAGGGAGAATTAATTTCCTGGTCCCAGATCTTCATCATTAAGTATTTGAATTGCTTTGCTCCAAACTGTGCCCACTTCCTGGACAACGGTATGAGAAAACAGAGTACCTATTTCTGAGTTCTATTCAAAATCAAAATGCTAATATATTCATAATAATCCATTCATGATTTGATAGCAAAGCAACACATACCTGCAAAGTGTATTTTCTCTTTAAAAAAATACAGCAAATGAAGAGTTTAATCTTTTCCTTTTATTTATCGGTCATAATAACTACAACTTGAGACTTGCTTACTATTAAGGCAGTTGTCCTCAAAGTGTAGGTTGAGGACCTTTTCGGGGTATCCATGAGGTCACACTATTTTACAATAATACTAAGACGCTATTTGCCTTCTTCACTGTGGGCATCTGAATTGATGGTGCAAAGCAATGGTGAGTAAAATGGTGTTAGCATGAATCAAGGGCACCGCACCAAGCTGTACTAGTAGTCATTGTGTTCTTCTGTGCCACATGTTTACAGTCGAAAGCTGCCAGTATCACTGAAGAATGTCCTTGAGGAAGCAGTAAGAATCGTTAACTTTATTCAGTCTGGACCCTTAAACACATATCTTTAAAATATTCTTTCCGATGAAATGGGAAGTACACATAAAGCACTTCTGCTGCAAATTTATAAGTCTCTCTCAAAAAAAAATATTTGTGCCATTCCTTGAGTTATGAGCTGAAGTAGCCATTTTTTTCATGGAGCACAATTTATACTTGAAAGAATAAGTGACACACGATGGTTATTCAGATGTGGGTATTTAGCAGACATTTTCTTGAAAATGAATAAAATGCCATCTATCACTTTGAAGGTACAACTGATGGTATTTGGTTGCCAATAATAATATTTGAAATTCCAAGTGAAAATTAGTATTTAGGAAACTTGTATTTGCTATTGTGAGCTTGACAGCTTCCCAGTATGTAAAGACTTTACTGATCAGTTTGGTAGTGATCTTAATAAATGTGATTTTTTGATATTGTGCAATGAAATGTGTTAACACTTGGAAGATTTGCATAATACAGTTGAAGTGAAGACTCAAAAAAATTCAGTGAAGAAAAGACTCCATTGGCTATATACGTATGCCTACCTGAAGGAAACAAGTCAAACAGAAATGAAATTTCCAGTTGGCACTAGGTATAATTTTCGCTGGAATAAAAAAAGTGCATGGGTCACTGGATCTGTGGTACAAGTACCAACTCACACTTTGTGACTTCGTGCAAGTTCCAATCATGCTGAAAGTAATAGAAGAAACAACTAGAACCAACATTTGTAACTCCTTTATGATCACTGGTAGATTTTAAATTGTCTCCTAAAGATTAGAAATATTTCAACTCCAAAATCAAACCCACAATCATAAAAAAAAAATAAAAGCAAATTTTAAGATTGTTGTCTAAAGACAAATTAGGCTTTTGTATATGTTGAGAGTACCTGGTTATTTTGCATTTAAGTCTAAATTTAGCTTTAGTTAGAGTCAATTGATTGGCAGATGCTTTGGAATAACAGGTGCCACAATGTGTGCATATTGTAACTAAAAAAAAAAAAATACGGATTTGAGACCCTTTCTCACTAATTTTTTTAAAAAGATTTTATTTATTTGATGAAGAGAGGCACAGCAAGGAGAGAGGGAACACAAGCAGAGGGAGTAGGAGAGAGAGAAGCAGGCCTCCACTGAGCAGGGAGCCCTATGTGAGGCTCCATCACAGGACCCTGGGATCATGACCTGAGCCAAGGCAAACACTTAACCACTTAACGGACTGAGCCACCCAGGTGACCCTATTTAAAAAACAAAAAACAAAAAACAATTCCTCCTCCCCTATTGCCTGCTGCTGACTTCAAAAAATAGCTAAAGGATTTCCTCTCTTAACTAAATCTTTTCTCTTTCTAGCTATATATCTATAATGTCCTCTGAGAATTAGTTTAGCATAATAGCTTGAGATATTCAGTATTTGATATAGGTAGTATTAATGTGAAAAATCCTCAGTACTCTCTGTATATATTATATATGAACATACATATATTATAAATAATGATTTATTAGATATTCTCTCTTAATTCCTTAGTTTCTCTTCTGGAATATCAAGAAAGTATATATTGCCAAGTTTATGTAACTTTTTTTCTCCCCTGACATTATGGTCTTCCTTTTGAACGGACTAGAGGGCGTATTAATAACATGGCAAATTTAGCAGTAAGAGCTTGAATTCAGTTTGGATTGAGGAGCAAAGATGGAAAATTGTTTAAATCAAATATTTAACACCTCTACAGAATGTAAAATCTCTTTCCCATGGTATGGAGGGATCTTAATTTTAGTGCATGGCTCTTCCTACAATGAAGACTCATCTCACAGATTGTTGTAAATTATCACATGAGGTTTCCTTTTTTTAATAGAAAAAAAATCTCTCATTGCAACATGATCACTTTCATAAAACACTCAACCTTTCATAGTAAAACATCTCTTACCTTATTCATTACATATAGTATTTCCATTCTGTTTATTTTGTTTTGCTTTATATTATCCTGATCTCTATGCACTGTTTTATTTTCCTCTTAAGTATCTGACCAAAGTAAAGCAAAATGAGATACAATCAAGCTCTGTAACTCCTCTCTCCTACCTGTCATTGGTAGCTTCTGACAGCCAGTAGTGAAAATTCAAAGTCAAACCATTTAAGTATATGGAAATGAATTTCCAGACAGTATATATTTTATCATATGAGCAAAAATCATAGTTGTACACTGACAACAAGGATGAAGATGTAAATATGTAATTGTGGTAGCTGTATATATATCATATGCATGCACTGAGGGTTAAAACATCATAAAATTCTTTCTAGATCTCTACATACACTAATGTGTAGATTTTCGTGGGGAGGAGAATACAGGATGAGGAAGTATACAGGTTAATGTTAACTGGCACCCTTTTCATTGGATGAGTGCCAAAGCAACTTTCAAAATATTTCAAAATAGCTGCCAGCATGTAAAGATTTTAACTGAAAGAGTAATGAAATCTGAATTACTAATGAGCAAATAAACTTATATTTTGCTTAAGGTCCTTAATGAACATGCAGATAAGCGGATCCAATAAGGACTTTGTCTCTCATGCATGCAAACCAAACTTCTGGAATTACACATGTAAGGACAAAATACTGAAACACGTTTATAGTCATTCTAAGGTAACCTACGGTGTAAGTCTTCTTTGAGTATTCTGTGTATTTCTATTTTAGGAAAAAAACTTTCTGGAGGGCAGGAGCTATATTAATTCTCTTAAATATGGGGTTGACAGCTTGGAACTTTGAAGTTGAATGTGCTCATTAAACTCTCTTTTAATAATATAAAGTATAATTGAAAGAGAGCTTCAGCATATCTAGTCTTAATGTCTAACAACAGATCTCACATATTCTTTCTATTGGGACAATTTTGCCCTTTAAACTTCCAAGAAAAACATGCCTTCCAGAAGGGAAGCAAAGCAGGGCCACATGTTTCCAGACCAATTATTCTGTAAAATAAGTAGTCAATAAAATATAATCGCTGGTCTTTTTTATCCATAGAATTGTACTGAAACAAAGAAGAACTGTGATATTGTCTACAAATATAACTCCCTGTTGGTTGTGCAGAAAGACTTTAAAAGGGAAAGTAATTTTCTAAAAAGTCTGCTCTTTTGGCCAAAGAGGGGAAACCCTCTTTGGCATCATTTGGCGCATTGGAACTGCCTCTGGATCAACCGGATCTAGCTTGGAATATTGCATCATGCTACTGGAGTCAAAGTACATATGGAAGCTGGAGCCGTTTGCTGGAAGCCTCCATCAACTGTTTGACCTAGGTATCAGGTGGCAAGCACGGCACCACCCCACAATGGGCCAAAAATTCAGACAAATGCTATTTTATAGAAAGCCACTGCCTGGATCTGGGTTCATTTTTAGCTTCATTCATCGGCCATTTACTTGGCTTCCTTTGGCCTGTAGTACTGCCGGCCTTGACTTATGCAGTCAGAGGAGAACTTTTCCAAATCCCTAAAACACATTCCTGACCTCTCGAGAATTGCCATGGAACTCCTATTTCTTTCAACTGGAAAGCCAGCTTTAGAGTCAACGGATGGTATTTGAGATCTCTCTCTTCAGATCCGGCCCTGAGAATGAGAGGTGGGGAGGAGAAGGCGCAGAGACCCAAGTCAACCCGCGTCGCCTGGCGGCGGTGCTCTGTGTGGGACAGTGACCCCCATCTGTGACCAGATCCTTACAAGGCGGCTTTCCATCTACTCAGACCCTCCATTCTCTCAACAGCCACCCCTCATCCCGTTCTAAGACCTTGAGTTTGGCCTTTGAAAAATAAGTATCTCCGAATGAAACGCCGCTAAACTAGAAAACGACTCCTTCCCAGGAGAGAAGGAGTCAGGACCTCGGTTAGGTCTTCAACGAACTCGTGGGATCCCTAGCACACGCCACAGATGCTCATTACGATTCTTTTTACGTGCAACATGTGGGGGACGAAGCAGTTTCATATCTCCTGGTATTATCTGCCGTCCAAAGCATTTTCTTTGAGAGGAAAATGGAAACGCAGCTGCGCCGTGGGCCCGGCCAGCGAGAGCTGGGGCTCCCTCCCTCTGTCTCCCTGCGGCTGCCGGGCGCGGGAGGCTCCTCCGGAAACTGACTCGGGTTAGGGGAGTGCAGAGATTGCCTAGGCAAGCGCGGGACGCAGCCCCGGCGCGGACCGGCCTTTGTGCCGCTCGGCTGCTTCCCGAGAGGCAGGAGGGTGGAAGGGGGCGTCCAGCTCTGCGGCGAGGGCAGGCGTCTGGCCCCTAGACCTCGTGCGGGAACGCTAGGCTGAGCGGTCTCTGCCGCTCACGGCTTTGGCAACTTCTGGCCAATCGGCCCTGCCCCTCTGGGTCCCCGCCGGCCGGCTGCGCCCCAGGCTCAAAGGGTTAAGCAGGTGTCTCGCCCGGCGAGGCGCTATTGGCCGAGGGCCGGGGCGGCGCGGCCGCGGTCACCACGCTCCGCCGAGCCCAACTTGGGTTCGTGCGCCGGGCGCGGCGGCCACTCGTCCCCCGGCTGCCGGGCCCGGGCCTCGGCGCGCGGGGAGAGGAAAGGAGAGAACGAGCTGGGGAAACCCACATCAGCACCAGCATAGTGGGTCGCGGGTGGGAGCGTGTAAGAGGAGGGGAGCCCTACAGAGCCCCGCGTCGCTCAGGGGCTGCGCCTCTGCCCCGCAACTCCCGTCCCGGCTCGCAAGCCGGAAGAAAGAGGGAGGAAGTGGGGCAACAGGGGGTCCTGGGCAGGGGGTGGGGGAAACGATCCGCTCCCGCCGCCCCCACCCACTAGTAGGGCGAGAAGAAGTGCAAGTTGTCATTAAAAAGGCGCGCCCGAATCACAAGCATCCCTCCTCATCCCCTAAAGAAATACCAGTGTAACAATGCAGAGAAGTAACTGGGAGACACGAGGAAATAAATGCACGTGTTTTCTCTTTTTGTTTCCCTGGTGTTGGAATTTGCAGAGTTCGCCTCAGCTGTGGCTGCTAATTTATTCGTTTCAACGTTTGAAAAGGGCGTATAGAGATGGGTCATCAGGGGCACACCCGGATCTCTCTGCATGGACCTACAGTCCCCAGTTCACAAGTTTGTCCAAGACTAACCTGCCCGCCCACCAGGAGCGAGGAGAGTCCCTTCTTATAAAGGGAACAAACTCTCCATTGCACAAAAGCGGCTTCTCCGCCCGACCCCCTCCCCCCCCATTCTCCTTTGCACACCATCCTTTCTCGATAAGCATCAAGTTCTCCAGTAGTCCAACTTGCAGTTGGCAACCCCCGCACTGCCTGGTGTGCAGAAGACTGGCAGAGAGGGGTCCCGGGTGGGAGGGGAAGCTCTGAGCCCCCATTCCTGCACACGCGGGCTGAAGTCCAGGTTGCTGGAAGCCGCGGGAGGCGCGAGCCCGCTTGGATGGTGGTTATTTCTCTAGAGAAAAGAGGGGAGAGCGCGCGCCTCAGTCTTGCACTTTGGGTCGGAAGTGCGCGGGGTGTGTGTGTGTGTGAGTGTGTGTGTGTGTGTGTGTGTAGAGGGGGCGGGAAAGAAAGGCACCCTCCGCTGCCCGTCATTCCCTTGCACCGGCCAAGTCCTCGCCAAGCCTCCCGGTGCATCCTTCCTCCGCCACCCCTCCCCTTCTTCTCTCAGCTGGGCTCGCGCCGCGCAGCCGGAGCAGCCAGTGAGAGCAACATCCTGGAAAGAGGGGGGAGCACCGCCGCCCCCCAAAAGGGAAAAAAGGCCCCACCCTGACACGTTTTGCTGTTTGCAAGTCCCTCGCACGCCCCCCGCACCTCCTCCTAGCGCTTGCGGCCCCCCCACCCCAGCCCGCTGCGCGCACATCAAAGCGCCTCTCCGCCGCGCACAGTGGCCGCGGCTCACTAATGGGATTGCAGGCTGGTGCCTGGCTCCGCTGCTGCCGCCGCCGCTGCTCGCCCTGCTGCTGCTGCCGCCGCCGGAGCCCAAACCCGAGCCCCCGCCAGCTCTCGCCCAGAGCCGCCGCGCCCGGGGGCCGAAGCCGCCGCGATGATCCGAATCTTTCCGGATTTCAGCGTGCAGGTGACGGCCGCGGCGGCCGGCGGGGCGGCCGCGGGGGTGCCGGCCGGCGCGGGCATGGGGAGGGCCGGCGCCGCGGCCAACGGCACCCCGCAGAACGTCCAGGGCATCACCTCCTACCAGCAGCGGTGAGTAGTCCCGCCTGGGCTGGGATAGTGCCCCCCGCCCCGGGGTGCTGGGGTGGGACTCACTTTGCCTCCTGTTTTATGCGTTACAACACACATGCACATCGTCAGGGCTCACTTTGCTGGCTCCTCGTTCTACAGATGAGAAAGAAAAAAAAATTCTCAATTCGGATTGAAAGGCACTCCAGTGTACTGGCGAAGTGAAATCATCCTTTGCCCTCCGCCTGGCCCCAAATCCAGAACCCCAGCCCCGCGTAGCCTAGGAGTTGCTGCGAAGTCTTAGACACAGCACAAGGTGCTTTTGCAAAGTTTGGGATCCCCGTCCCCTTCCGCGGAATTTTCTCCCTGCCTCTGCCGGGTGCGAACCCGAGCTGACGGGCAGCCTGGGGGGGCGATTGATCACTGGAGGCTGATTAATCATTTGTTTCCAAACAGAATAGGAACGATTTTCACGTGTAGCTGTAGACTTGCAATTCTACATAATAGTGTTATCATGTCACCTGTTACTACAGGGAAATACAGCATGAAATCCGAGTCTCCTCGGCGCTGTTAAGTATTCATCTTAAATGCATTATAATGCAAATGCGTAAGATTCAGAGATGCGAGTTAGGAAGCAAATTTTACAAAGTTAGGCTAGGTGGGTGAGAAGGAAGTTTTGAAGTATTACTTGTTTGCATTTCTCCCAAACATCTATAGATTTTTAATAAAATATAGTTGTGATATTGAATTGGTAGACGTTCTTTGATTCAATTAGGAAAGGAATGGGGGGAGGATACTACCACCAACAGCCCTAGAACCCTGAAGTTTTTCCTTAAGGACAAGTTGTGATCTACCAAGATTTTATAAAAAAAAAAAAATGTAATCCACAACAATGTGCTGAGAAAAACTGACAATGTAGTATGAAAGGTAAGCTTCCCATTTGTGGGGTTCAGTTTTATAGAAGATGGAAGAAAAAAGAACACATGAAAGTGTGAAATTAAATATTTGTGTTTCCCAGATTGCACACGATTAAATATCTGAGAGATTTGCCAATGGCATTTAACTTAAAAATACACAATGCATAATTCAAATAACAGTTCCTATTTTTACCTTGTATTTCAAACTTCATTGATTTGAGAACCTTTGATTTGAACCAACAGTGTTTAAACTGAAAAGGTTAAGATAATCTATCACTGCCATATTTTGTGCTTTCTAACCAATGGCCCAGCGACCAGAGCAGATTTTGCATAACACACTGAGTGTTTTCCAAGTTGATGCCCAGTACTGCTAATATTCTGTAGAAGACTTCATTATATGCTTTGAGTACTGTCGGAAGTTTTAAAAAGAGAGTCTTGAAAATAACTCAAAAACAGGCTATTTCTGGTCAAAGAGATTTTTTAATTTAAATTATTTTAGTC
This sequence comes from Mirounga leonina, assembly GCF_011800145.1. Classification (NCBI taxonomy): domain Eukaryota; kingdom Metazoa; phylum Chordata; class Mammalia; order Carnivora; family Phocidae; genus Mirounga; species Mirounga leonina. The sequence goes on along the minus strand of NW_023270826.1, from coordinate 2,863,270 downwards.
TGGTTTTCAGTGATTACAAGAACCTTTAATACAAAAGATCTGGGAATCTTTCAAACATAAAGGACTAGAAAAGAATTAGATTTTTTTCCTTTTCATGGTTCAGGTAAGGTGTTTTTTTTTTTTTTTGTCACCTACAAAACATTTAAATGACAATATAATCTGGCGGTCACTTTAACTAGGAAGTGCAGGCTATAATTACAATAGTATGGTCTGTGAAGTAGGGAGTCAAGGGTCAGAAATGTCAGATGGCCTGTGGACAATTTCAGAGACCTCCAACTAATCCAAAAGATATAAATTGGGCATAAGAGGTGGTCCTGAAATTTCAGCCTTTACGTTTGCTCTCAGAGTGCTGGTGTCCTTCACCACAAAGATCTTCCCAGGGCCAATTTCCCCCATACGTCAGGAGCCTTCAGGGGTAATCCTCCATATCTCCCCCTCCAGCGCTGAAAACTCCACTGATGCCTTCCACCTTCATCTTTGAATTTGGGCTACTTTATCAAGTCTCTGAATCCCACTGTGGTTCTAAAGACTAAAGCTTTAAAAATAATCAACTCTAAACTTTAGCCTTTGGGATATATTGTTTCCTTCCTATGTTCAGTCATACTGACAGAAGAGAAGGTGCCGGCTGTGAAAAAAATGGAGCTTTCTTTGGTTTCATTAGTCAGATATGATGACACCTGTTACTGCCTTTAATTTTTGTTAATTTGGGGACTGGAGAGTGAGCCATGCTTAAGGGAGGGTTTGAGTCATGAGTCCCCTGTCCTCTGGCCCTACATCACCAGGCCACTAGCATGTGAGGCTTTAGAGGCTATGAGGGGCAGACTTAGTTTCCACTTCAAAACCTGGATATGTTTGCTAAAGTGAATGGTGACACATCATTTTACTGAAATATCTTTTTGCATTAAGTGCTTTTGGGAGTCTGATGAAGGAGTGACAGGAGTTGGGTGCTTTTCAAGCAAGAGTGGCCTGTTGGGAGAACACAGCTTCTCTCATTTGTCATCTTTGGGCAGAAACGCCCTAGGCTGGCTGTCCTGGAGCCAAAACTTCCAACTGGCAACTTTCCCCCCTCCCTGCCAGCACATGCATATCTTGTATTCAATACTCTCCACTTCAGTTCATTTTTCAATCACTCTCATCTTCTACCTGTAGAGTGTACTCCAAAGAGAACTCAAACACCATCACGCAGATTAAACACCTCTGCCACGAAAAAACACTTGTGTTTTCAAAGTTTCCAACTCTCGGCCCCACTTTACTGGAATGGTAGCACCGGAGGGGACCCCTTTTCAGGTCTATTTTTTCCTTAAGTTGAAAGTAAAATGCAAAGCCTCACATAGGACTGATGCGTTCTGTGTGGCTCTTTCATTTATTCAAAGTGGAAATGCGTTGGGAGTCCTTTCTGCTTTCCTGGTTGACATATGACTGACCCAAGTCTCTGCCTGAAAAGCTGCCCACACCCGGCAGAGTGGTTTAGTGGAGAGGGCGCTCTGACCAGGGTCTACCCAGGTAATGGGATTCCAGCACTTGCCCTTCATTGAGTGGCCCTTTCTCTAGGCCTCGCTGAGCTGTAAAATGGGGGAAACGACAGAGCTTGATCCCAGAGTCCGTAGTCTTCCGGTCCCAGGTCCCAGGAGCCAAGTGGGGACAGGCGTTCGTACCTAACTGCGTTGAAACTCCTGGGGATTCACCTGTGAACCCCGGGGTCTGCAGATACGTATGCGCGTGAATAATGCAGATGTTCCAGCTCGGGAAGCGTTGGTGAGAGCGAGCGCCGGAGCCCTAAGGTGCCTGTGCAGCCGCTGCGCCCGCCCACAGGGCTCTCGCGGCTCGCTGGCTTGGCCATCGCACTCCCACCCGCGTTTATTTCCACTGTCTCAGAAGGCGCTCCCGGGACGGCGTCCTGTCCGAGGCCGCTCCCGTGGCCTCCCAGTTCCTCTCTGACTCTTTCTCCCTGGTTGCGATACTCCTGAGAAGGGAAGTGTTCGAAACTGCAACTGAGTGGCGTTGTTGTGCTGGCAGCCGAGCTTCCCAGTCCCTCAACGAGAGAGAGAGTGAGAGTGAGAGAGAGAGAGACAGAGAGAGAGAGAGAGAGAGAAACAGGGGAGAGAGAGAGAGAGACGGGGAGAGAGAAGGGGGGGTGTGTCTGCGTGCGAGAGAGCGCTCTGGAGCAAAGCAGCTGGAAAATGCCCAGAAATACTTTCACAGCGGTCAAGCTGGGAACCCCCTGCGTGTCTTCCCCCTCCCGGCCCCTCCCGGCCCCTCCTGGCCTAGGCCCCGACCGCCCCCCGCGAGAGGGTGTGTGCCCCACCTGCCACCAGGCCAGCTCCGGGTGGCGGCGGTGGGGGGCGACAGTGGGGGGTGTGGCGGCGCGCGAGGGTGAGAACCCGGAGGCGGCGGGGCCCTGGGCCGGGCTGCCCGCGGGGCCGCGCGGCAGCCTCCCCCCGCCGCCGCCTCCCCCTCCTCCGCCGCCGCCGCCGCGGGTCGCCTGTCTCCGCGCTGGGCTTGTCTCGGGAGCCGAAGCGGCCCGGGCCGCAGGGGCTCTGCGGCGCATGGACGGCGGCGGCGCCGGGCGAGCAGGGGGAGGAGAAGGCGCAGGCGGCGGAGGAGGCGGCGACCTGCGGCGAGAGGCACCGGCGGCGCGAGGGGACGGTCGGCCGCCGGCGAGGCTCCGGCCCCACTACTTTTCCGTGGCCTCCCAGCCTCAGCAGCACGGCCGCCGCCGCCGCCGCCGCCGCCGCCGCCGCCGCCACGGCCAGGGCCACGGCCGCCGCCCGCCGGGCCGCCGCTGAGCGCCGCGCACGCCCGCACTCACTCCCGCCACCCCACGCACACGCACACCCCCCGCCCTCCCCACGCCCCCCACCCCGGGAGGGGGGAGAGAGGCAAAAAGTAAGAGAGGAAAAAAAATAGCAGGAAGATGGCGCCCACCAAGCCCAGCTTTCAGCAGGATCCTTCCAGGCGAGAACGGTAACACTTTTCTGTTTATTGAACCTGCCGCCGGGGCGGCTGCTCCCGCCGCCGCCGCCGCCGCCGCCTCCGCCGCCGCCGCCGAGGTGGCGGGGCCCGCTCCGCAGTCCGCCTCCTGGGCCGCGAGCCCACGGGGACCTCGTCTGCGGGCTTGCGGCTCGGCGCTCGCCCGCGGTCCCCGCGCGCATTGTCCGCCCGCGGCGGCTGCGGCAGCGAGCGGGCTCCGGCGGTGGCGGCGGCGGCGGCGGCGCCAGGCTCTCCGAGCAGTCGCACCTCCTCGGCTCGGCGAATGGAGTGACTCGCTGACAAAAAAAAAAAAAAAAAAAAAAAGAAAAGAAAGAAAGAAAGAAAAAGAAAAAAAGAGAAAAAGAAAGAAAAGAAAAAGAGAAACAAAAAAGAGAAGGGGCTGCTGTGTGACGGGGAACAGCAGTGAGGGTGGGGGGCCGGGGGATCCCCGGGGCCGCCGCAGGTCCCTTGGCAGCTGCTCTCTAGGAAGGAATGAGGCTGGGGAGGGGGAGGGAAGGCAGGCGAGAAGGGGGAGGAGGAGAGGAGGAGGAGAAGGAGGAGGAGGAGGAGGCCGGGGGCGGGGAGCGGAGCTCGCGCCAGGCCCGGAATGTGTCGCGGAGGGGCTGTCTCCGCGCGGAGCAGCTAGGCCGGGCCGGGAGGACAGAGGCGCGCGGCCGCCGCCTCCCCGCCGCCCCGGCTGCGCCCTTAGCCTTGGCAAGTTGTGGGTCTCCTGCTTTGCCCCGCTTTGCTCTCATCTTGCCCTCCTTTCCACTCCCCCGCTCCCCGGAGGAAAAAAAGAAAAAGGAAGAAGAAAACCCTCAAATCCAAATTAGCGAGTAAACAGCGAGATTCAAAATGTGCCAACAGTTGGAACGGTCTATGCCCAGTTAGTTACTGTTTGGGGATCTGTGTTTTAAAAAGTTCCTGGTGAGAATTGCATATCCAGGCAAGGGGCTCAGCCGAGCATGTCTGTTTGAAGTTAGTTAAACTAAAGCCAAAGGGAAAGGGAGTTTGTATTCAAAATATACTTAACCGTCCTACGTGAATGGCATTGTTAGATTGCATAGTAACTAAGCCCCCCCCCCCCCCCGCCCCACGTGGTTTTCCCTCCTGCTGTCCACCCAGCCTACTTTGTTTGGAATCCTATTTGCTATTAATTTAGCAGCGTTAATGACATTAATTGCATATAGCATATTGGTTTGTGCAAAGTATCTTTTTCTGTCTCCGAAGAGGAAATGCTCAGTAGGAAGTATGAAATGTTACCCATTGCCTCAAGAGGAAAACAAATGCTCTTAGATATATGCCCCCCCCCCCACTTCCCTCATAGGTGTAAGTGAACTTGAGAAAAAAGATGAGGGAAGTTCATAGTAGTTGCAAGATTTAATTATTATCACATAGGAGGTTTTATTTTTTGATACAACATAGCATTTAACCTATAGCTTACATCAAGAAGAGGGTAGACAGAGATTTAAGACAAACTACTCATTAGAAAGCTTCAGTTGCACTATTGCTTGTTTCCTTCAGCAGAATTGTCAGGATTAAGGGAAAAATTTTGTTAGGTAAGTGCATAATTGACGAATTCTAAACTCTGGATAATTTCTATATAAATCCTATACCTGAAAGTAAATCACACATGATCCAATTTTTAAAGATGTTGAATGTATATAGCCTTAACTGTCTGACAACTCATACTAGCTAAAAGGCATATTCAGTGTTTTATGAAGAATTGACATATTAAGTACATTGCTCTTGTAGATAAGAAAATTTTTTTTCAGAGCACTGTGCAGGTCTTTTAATAATTATTTTTTATTTAACATGGTGATGAATACCTTTTCAGATCAGAGGTTTATAATTGATTTCCTTCCTCCCTTCCACCCGTCCTCCTTCCCCAGTTCTGTTGGTAGTGAATGTATTTACTGGGATGGCCCCAGTAATCTCTCTAGCAGAGGCCTATTTGTGTGCCATTTTGGGAATCTTTCTGAGATAGGAATCTTGAAGATAGAATTAATTTCTAGAGGAAACTTCATAGCCTGTGCCTGAGCGCGTTCTTTATCACCTGTCTCCATTTGGCATTCGAAGAAGGTAAATCAAAGTGCACGATTTGTTATTCTGCTTCACTTGAGAGCTGAACTAAATAACACTTGGTCTGAAATTCTGATTGAAGTTGTAGGAGGATATACTGTATTTAATTTAATGCCCTTTAATAGCATCTTCTTGTTCAGCTCGGATGCTGTCATTTTAAAGGTTGGATCTGAGAAGGTTTAACCTGTAGGGAGAGGGAGGAGTAATAACGAGGTAGGGGGCCCCAAGGAGCAATATACGGGAAAGAAGGAGTTATGAACTAAATGTTTCACACAGGAATAAACCACAAACTTGGCCCGTTACCCAAACAGTTGGTTTATGTCCCGAGGGTTCACTTTGTTATTAGGGCTTTAAATGCTCTTAACATTTAAGGGTAAACATGACACATGTTAGTTGATTTGGTTTTGGAATGAGAAATGGAAAGTCAGATGGTTTGTTCAGGAGGGGGTTGTTTGTCATAGTTACTTGCTTCAAGTAAGTAATTTCACCTTTATGTGAATTTTGTGCCTGCGACTTGTTGGTTAGTAGTAGTATTTCTCTGTAACAGTTGAACACAAATATGTTTATAAAAGATGACTTTCTGTGGACATGCTTTAGGTGATATCCTCCCATTTATTTACAAAATGGTTTCCGAATCATTGATTTCATAAAGGCATATATGGACACTACTCTCTACTGCTTTTCAAATACACCAGTAATCACAAACTTATAAAGAAAAAGAGATATTTTTTCAGTGGTCTTGTTAATTTATAAAATATCTGACCTGAGTTTAGTAGTACAGTACAAAAGTTATTTCCTTCTAATAATGTTTACAGAGTAAATTTTGGAAAAAAAGAAGCTTTTTCTTACTGATGTCTTTGGTTACTATTTAGTACTGCTTAAATTTCTCTGACTCTTGCACATAGAAAGAACCTGAGAGCCTGAGAGAACAAGTTGAAAACCTTGTGTATTTAAACTTGCTTGATTTTTCTTTAAACTCCAGTAGGCTGCAAATTATGTAGCACTACCACAGAGTTTTTCCACTATGTGGATGTATAACCAAGAAAATTAGACAGATAGAAGTGTCAAGCATGTGATGTGCCCATGCTGGTTTGCAAAGCATATTCCCATAGTACAGGGCTTTGGTTTAAAAGTGAAGGTGGTGGTGGAGAATATTTTTTGGAGGTATTTCTTTATACATTGTAAGCTTAAACACAGTGATAAATGATGATATGCGTTGTCTAACACTTTCTTATATATAAATAGCTCCACAAGATTGCTTAAATGATAATCGAAAATATGAAATAGGATGGCCTTCGTATCACAAGGCCAAGGGTCTACAAATGGAAAAACTGAAATAATGAAATATTTCCAAGGCAACAGACTGTCAACAAGAACTGTAATGCATGGGCATATCATAGAAGCACCAGAGAGGATATTAGATCGTATAGCTCTGGAGCCAGGAGTTATAATGACCTTTATTATGTAGGACCCTCCCACATTACAACATCTTTCTATATTCTCAATCTCTGGTTTATGAATTGAGAGACAAATAACTACTCCAAATCTGTAATGTGCCAGTTACTAGATTTGATCTGTTACAAGAAGCAAACTTGACATCAGCATTACTTGATACTTTTGGTTAAAAAAAAAAAAGTTACTAGTGGTATTATGAGTAGTTTTGGTCCCTGTATCTTTGCATATTCTTAAAAATATGACTTTTACTTGACTAAAAGTGATGTGAAATGAATTGATAAGAATTGCATTGTGATTTAAATATAATCTACGCATTGGATCGGTTTGGTAGTTTTAGTGATACGAAGTTTGATTTTCCCCTGAAATTCTACACAATGGTTGCCCCTACCTGCAATAGAGCTATTTTATGGGAATGCCGGAGTTTCCATGAACCCCTCAGTACTTTTACTGTGTCCCAGATTTTAGTCTGGATGGAATCCAGGGGCATGTGAAAATTGTGTCTGTTTGAAATGGGCCCTGATGTCCAGGATCTCCTGCTCTGTGGTGAGGTTTTCTATGACAAGATGTATAGATATGTGCTTTTGTAAAGCAACACTGTTGGGGGAGGATTTAGGCAGTGTAGCTTTCATTTAGTTATTTTTAAAGCTGTAGAGCTTTGTATTTTGTGAGATATTTGTGGGGGATATGTCACAAATATTTCTAAACCTCTCCTGGTAATGTTTTTCCCTATGAACTTCCTTAAGTGCTTTACTATTAATAATGACCCCAATGTAAACCTTAGATACTCTATTTCTCTTTTCTTATTTTTCCTGCATTCCTGTAATCCTCTTTCCTCTGCAGAATGCTGCTCGCTAAATTTAAAGAAAGTTAAGAGCACATGAGAGGAGAACTGGCCCTTCCTATTATGTTTACATGGCCGTTCTTTCTACCGGGTAACATTTCATCATTTGAGTTAAATTTTTTAAAAATTTTGCATTGCATAGGCTAAGATTCTAACTTCAGGTGTTTTACAGACATTCCTTAATTGTTTACACTAGATAAGGCTGAAAGTTAGAGTTGGTATGTTGAAAATTTAGTTGATTAAATATTAATTTTAAAATTTAAATGCTACCAAAGTTGCACATAATGGAAGATATGAAACTTGAAATATTTAAATCTGTACTATGATCCGTACTAATATTTAAATCTTTACTTCTAGAACTTATGTAAAAATTCAGTTACATTGCTTTGCGTTTAATGATGTTAGTATTTTCACAGTAAATAGTGCCCCCCCCCCCGCTCTTTTCCTCATTGGGCAGTGTAATAAACCAACTGTAACTGAATGGTATTTTTACTGCTCTGGGCCCCATTAGTGTGAATAGGATGTTTGCACTATTAAGTTTGATAGAACCTTACATAGTTAGAATAATTTGTAGTAATATTAGTAATACTACAGTACATAAGCAGGACATAGCTTAGTAAGAGTAAAGTGATTACTACTGTATCTGAAATGACTAGGGTAGTGACAAGATTAAACAGCAGTTGAAGTTGTTGTCTGTATACATTTCTAGAGCATAATGTTTTGGTAAATTAATTGGAATATTTGTGGTCTTGTGTATAAAATCATGAGACACAAGATGAAAATCACATATTACTATGGCCCAAAGTGCTCGTGGCCTTCGAGTATAATTATTGATTGGTTCACTCACTCAGCCTTATTTATTGAACCTCTACTACGGACAATCATGACTTGCGCCAGAGATGGTAGTTCAGAATACTCTGTAAGAGCAGTTGCTCTGGTCATAGACTTGTTCTTATACTAGACAGGCAAAATATTATAGAGAGTCAGAAAACGCCCTTTTCTGCAAGAGGAGGAAGTGCAGAATTCATAGAAATATAAATAAGGCTCTCTATCTCTTTGGACTTCTGTTAGTTTAGTGTTGGGGGGGAGGGGGAGTGTAGGTATCCAGGTTGTAAAATATTATAACTTATGACTATAAACTGATTAGAGGTTCTTGGAGGAAAGAACGAAACGAAACGATGCCACATAAATGTAAGTGAAATTATAGACGATTTTTAGAAACAATCTCTGGTGGGATTCAAAAACTAAAAATAGATCACACATGATAATAATCAATGGTTATTGGGTCCTGCCGTGTTTCGAGCCCTGTATTAAAGACCTCACAGTAGTTTTCTCAATGGCTCCCCGCTGCCCTGGGAGGCCAGTGCTGATATCCCCACTTTTGATCAAGAAAAGAGATGCTAATCATCCCAAGGAAGGTAATAGAGTTAGGGACTGAATTTGGGTTTGTCTCTGTAGGAATGTACCTTTTTTAAAAAATTAAAAAAAAATTTTTTTTTAATTATTTTTATTTTTTGGTTTTTTTAATTTTTTTATTCTTATGTTAATCCCCATACATTACATCATTAGTTTTTGATGTAGTGTTCCATGATTCATTGTTTGTGCATAACACCCACTGCTCCATGCAGAATGTGCCCTCCTCAATACCCATCACCAGGCTAACCCATCCTCCCACCCTCCTCCCCTCTAGAACCCTCAGTTTGTTTTTCAGAGTCCATCATCTCTTATAGTTCGTCTACCTCTCCGATTTCCCCCCCTTCATTCTTCCCCTCCTGCTACCTTCTTCTTTGTAGGAATGTACCTTTAACAGCAGTGTGCAGGTGTTCTGTTTTTGGACTTTGTGGAGCCAGGGATTTCTGCACTGATGCCAGAGAGCTCTTGTGGCAGGAAGACCCCGAGCACTATGGATAGTGACCTAGGTCTCTGCTTCTTGGTCGTTTGTCAGATGTTTGCAGAACTTCAGAAATGCAATGTTCATAAAGTCAGAAGAAGAATTCATGTTTAAATGACTTTCCCTCTCTCTTTCACATTCCCATGGTTTTGTGGGCGAGCTCCACAGCTATGTGTACTTCGGGGAAGATTTGTTACAGAATGGTTTTAGAAGAATCGTTTTGCGGGGCGCCTGGGTGGCTCAGATGGTTAAGCATCTGCCTTCGGCTCATGTCATGATCCAGGGTCCTGGGATCGAGCACCACGTCAGGCTCCCAGCTCAGTGGGAAGTCTGCTTCTCCCTCTCCCTCTCCCTCTCCCCCTGCTTGTGCTCTCTCTGTCTCTCTTAAAAAAAAAAAAAAAAAAAAAAAGAATCGGTTTGCTGCATACACACACCTCTTTGGTCATAGACCATGAAGTACTCCAGGACCTCCTCTGCTCCTGTTATCCATGCCTCAGAGTGCGCCACAGTTTGTCTAAAGATTACAGTTGAGACATTCTTATTTTGTGATAGTTTTGCCACTGAGTGGGTGGAAACAGCCTCACAGACTTTCTGAATAACACACTTTGGTACTTAAGTGTATTTCTGGATATTGTCTTTTGAAATATATAAGGACTCATACAAGTTGGCCTCCTGCCAAATTATCTGGCATTTTAATAACGACAGCAAGCATTTATACGGCACTATGTGCCAGGTACTAGTCTAAAGGCTTTACATATATTAATTAACTCATTTAATTAAAAACTTGTTAAAAATGGACCACAATAAATACATAAATGATAAGTTCTCATTATTTAGTCCCTCTTCCCTTGTGGGCACACAAGACACTTCTGGGGTCTTCAGGAAGGGAGAGTCTTTGGTAACATTTTAATTTCTCTAAGGCCAGGAATCCTAGGGGTTGGTCTGGCATGTAACAGTTTTTTGACAAAAGCTGTACTTTGGGAAACTTTGTAACATCTGACACCATGACTGCTCATTGTAGAATGTCTGCTGGATTTGAGGTAGTAGACAAGTGTGCCGCATTTATCTTTATGTTTTTGGATGTAATAGTGTCAACCACATAGCTTAAAAAAAAAAAAAAAGGTATAGTAGGAATTCCAGACCTTGAAAGGACTAGATAAGCAGTGCTTAAGTATTTGTGCTTGAAAGAACTGAGTATTTTGCTTGTGTATTTTAATAAAATATTTACTTTTACATTCAGAAAATCTCTTGTTTACATAAAGAATAGGTTGCCTTATAAAACGCTGGAAAGGGCTCATTTAGAGAGATGTTTTGCTAAAATATTGAAGATAAAAAGCAGCAGTCAATAGGAAGTATAAGTGAAAAATAAGCTACAAAATTTAAAATAGCATTCAGATCATCTTAAAAGAAATTACTACTGATTACAGTATTTTATTATCATCAGTATGCTAATGAAGAATTAAAGGGCTCCGACTTGGGTACCTAGGTTATATATAACATTAAAGCTTAAATCTTTATCACATATTTTTGAAAGTAGTGCCACATAGCATTTTAAGACCACTTATGAAATCATAGGTCATTTCAGTTATATCCCATTACTTCTGATAGACAGGGGCTTTTTCATTTGTAAGATTTACAAGAAGAATTTTATTATAAAGAAAAATGTAATACTGGATTAAGGGTCATCTTTATGTGAATATAGCTCAAATTGGCACCCTCTTTCCCTCCAATCTACGAATTTTCCTTTCCACCATGGTAACACCACAGCAAAGGATACTAGTTCTAAACTTCACTCAGGAGCACTTTACACAGAAAGAGTGTGGTATTTTGGTAGGGGCGGATGGAATGATTGAAACTGTTTGCAGAACCTGTCTCGCTGGTCCTAGAAAATGGAGACATCAAAGGACAAGGGTATTTTAGTAACTATATGTATTGTACTGATTGAGGGAGTATTTTTCCTATACAAAGAATTTATTCCTCAGAATTTATTTCTGAAAAACATATATATTCTATTCATATATGAATGGAATGATTTTTTTTATTGCACAAGATTCTGTATACCCTGCATGATTTGTATGTAAAACCTACATGTATACTGTTTACAACATAACTTATATATAAAATATAAATCAGATCTACCATGCTTTTATTATATCTACCTAAAATGCAAAAATGTTACAAAGATATCTTGAACATATTATAAATGTCTTACTTTAGATTGAGTTAAATTTACATATATGCAGTGAATTGGTGACTTTTTTGTTTTCCTAATGCTGTAAGGAAAAGTAGGCTCATCATTTTTTTTTACACATTTTTATTGTTCTGTGTAAATGTAATTTGTTAATCCTGTGAAATTTGTCATAGATAAATTTGCTTGGATTATCTTGTCACCACCGTATCTGCATTCTTTTGTTCATTGCTTATTCATAATTTAACAGTCTGGCAGTGAGCCTTTTTGGGATGCTCACAAAAGATATATGACCTCTACCAGCTGCTCCTATAACCTGCAGAATGCACAGCAAGACATTAGAAACGTGAGGATTCCTCTACTGATTAAAGTGCTCTTCATTTAAACAGTCTGTTCATAAGAATCTCAGGAATCTCTTGCTACCAGCAGTTTTGATTTTTTTTTTCTTCCTAACAAAGTTAATTCTAACAATTGAATCTTCATTTGGTATGATTTTTTTTTAGGTGATCCAAAGGAAATTAATTTCTTGATTGCTGTTGCTTCTTTATAACCAAATACTCAAAAATTTTACATTTGGGCATGTTAAAGTTGCCCAGAAACAGTTTTACTGGCCAAGGAAGAATAGGGAGAGAGTAGAGTGGCTATATCCCATCCTAATCTTAGAAGAAATGGTTGGTTTAAACCTACTCAAATCCAAGCACTTTACAGTTTATATTCTAAACACCCTATATTATGTGGTAGGTGGCAGACATTAAAAATAGAATGTTACTTGAAGTGTAACCACATCTTTAGGTTTTCATTATTCTGAATTAGTTTAGCATATGAATTTATTCTCATTCCCTCCCCCCCCCCCCGAAGAAATCAGCAGATCAGTTTATGAGTAATGGCTAGTTTTTGCCTCTCTTCTGTGCAGGCATATGATTACGGTTCAAAATAATTCATTGCTAATCCATGCAGTATTGGTTCATCTCCATCACTCTGTTCTGTGATTAGAGCCTCAGGCCTGCTGCCTTGCTTTCCGCCCTGATTTTCTTTAACTGCAACCCTTGTTTTAATATAGTTCTGTAGTCACCACTGTCCTGCTAGCCCCTCTCCATCCCTCATATATATCGATTGCAGTAGATTAATATTTATTTGAAGCTATTTTTCAGACTTTGTGAAAAATGTATTCATTTCTTACTGTGAATCTTCATCTAAAGGGAGGGGGAGAGGGTAGATGTAGGACTCAGGTAGGCAACTCTTCTTATAAAGTGAAGCTATTGCTTTTCCAACCTTCATTCTTTGCTGTAGTCTCTGTTTGTTCTTTTTACACAAATCAGGAAGTTTAATTTCCTTGAAAAAAAATTTAGATTAAGCTATAATGTTAACAGTTTAACTCTTGTTTGTAACAGTTCTAAAATGGCTTTCTTCATTTCCTGAGTATATACTGTAGTCCGTGCAATCACCGTAATATACATTGATCAGCTTGCATTGAATATTTCCAGACAGGGACACAAAGCTATCATTTTCCTTAACATCAAAATTTGCCAATTTCACCAGAAGGTCATCTAACAGATTTTTTTAAAGACTTTGTTTCAGATCTCAGTAGTCCAGTGTTCCTTTTAATAATTACTTTCGTCTCATTGTAGCCGTGTGTTTGAAAGTGTAGGTCAATGAGGATGATTGCATTCAGAATTTCATGATCTGTGTAGTGGAACAAATTGAAAGCAAAGCCTGTATCAATCACTGTGAAGGGAGGGTTAATTGTTACCGCTTCTCAAGCCTCTGGACAGATAAACCAGTAATGAAATACTTATTGCTGTGATATGTGAATGCTGAATGATGAAACAATGGGAACAGAAGCAGTCTTCAGAGATAACCAAAAAGGCAAAGAAAAAAAATAATAAACCGGATGAAAGTATGGAACTATGTGCTGCATTACCTCTCTTAAAAGTAATATTGTTTTTAGTTTCCTACCCATCTTTTTCTGGCAGGTTAGGGCAGTCTCCTATATCAGGTTGCTAAAGCCAAATAAGAATATAAATGGAAAATTCTCTTTCTGTAAAAATAAAAGAACTGAAAAAAAAAGTACAGTCCTAGGCTTTATATGAACTCTGCATATTTTATAAAAATAATTTTTGAGTTACTATTTAAGGTTTTCTCTCAAAACACTAGTGATGCTACATATGTTAAATATTATACACGCATAAATGACTTAAATTCCAGAATGTTTTAAAGGATTGCTTTGTTATCTTTGAAGAGATTTTGGAATTATTGGCCCATTGTAGACCAAAGCATAGAGGAAATTGTGAAATACATAAAGAAATAGTCAAATAAGAGTTAGTGTTGCAAAGAAATCATGAGATTAGAGTAAACACATTTAACCATTTCTTCCATATGAACTTAACATTTAAACATCTGTTAGTTACTTATATGTTGAAATATATGCAAAAATATTTAGCCAAATTGAAGTCTTAGGCCCATGACAATCATCTCAACACAGTGGGTAGTTCTGAAAATTAATGAGAATGATAATACTGTAAAGACTGTTCCAGAGTTTGCCCAAATTCATTATCTAAGACTCTTGTTAGGAACATCTCAAAGAATTTTAACCAGGAAAATATATTAATGGTTCAAAAGCATTTTCAAAACCCTGAATTATAAAAGTATAATGGAATTATATATGCAAGAGTTATAGTTAGCAACACAGATAGCAGAAGACATTATGATGGCATATTTCCCCACAACCTATACTCCTTTTGTACATGGTTTCATACATAGGGTTTAATCTCATATGTTGTTTTTTTGTTTTTAGGGCAAGAAAATCAGAATCATTTAAAAAATAAAATGGGTTCCTTCCCATTCATGTGGGGAAGCTGATAGCTGTAAAAAGTTAGATGTGTCTTTTGGCAGTCATTTCGGATTTGACACAAACAACCACTAACAAGCTAGAACATTTTTACCAAAAGCAAAGAACTGTTGCACATCTTTTTATTTGTCTTCAGAAATTAAGAGTTTCCCAAGGCCTGTTTCTGCACAATATTGGTGTAGCTGCATAGAAACTTAAACAAATGATTGGGGCATAGCCTTTTTTATGATAGTAACACCATCCTTCCGCTAATGTGGTTTTGTATATTGTAAGAATTAACTGTAATAGTAACACTGTAACCTCCCTGGAACAGGATATTAGACTGCTACTAAAATACCTTAGAGTGTAAGTCAGTAGAGAGCTCTAAAGTACAGCTGTACCAAAGGGTATGGACTTTGGTCTACAACAAATGGCAGGCAGAAAGCAAGGAGAATTCCCTTCCTTGGTAATAGATATATACTTAACACAGGGCCCATGGAGATCGAGATTGTCAGGGCAGCACATTATGAAGTACCATCGGTCACTTGCTGGTTGAGTGCCAGTAGAACAACAGGTAATGGCCTAAATCCTGGTCACTGGTTTCATTATCTTTAAAGGAAGGTGTTCTCTACACAGGTCTTTTAACCATTTAGAGCCTTAGTTTCTTAGTATATTCAGTTGCTAACATTTCCTTCCAGCTACAAAAATCTGTGACTACATGATTTGAATTATTTGGATATATGATACAAAATAATGAGTTGAGGTCTATGGTTCCCCCCCCCCAATGGTGTTAGTACTTAAAAATATTCCTTATTTATGAAACTATTACGGTTTTTAGATCAAATGCAATGCTTGTCATGCAGGTTTCAATCAATAAAATATTGGATATTGAAATATTTTTCTTCCACAAAAACATCTTTGAACGGAAACTTTTTATTGCAAGAATGTCCAGAGAGACATTGCAGTGGAAGCTATAGGCTATATTAAATTATATTTTAAAGTGACATATTATGCACATGACTCAAGGTAGCACTAAAGGAAAACACTGAAAGTGTTTAGCGATAAATACATTTGTTGGTTAAATTCAATTGAGACGGTAGAACAACTCTGGAAATATTTGAAAACCAGATGATATACCACAAAGAAGGAAGCTAACAATGTAATGTTTGATGGACAGGCGAGCACTTAGGGGAATAACTAATCTCTGAAAATTTTGTGTAGTCCTAAAACATTTATAAAGAAATAAATTTCTGTAGTGAGTTATTTGCCCAAACGACAACAATTATTTCTTTCTTTCTAACCTTGTTTTTCTTTTTTCTTTAAAATTTTTTAAAGATTTTATTTATTTGAGAGAGAGCAAGAGAGACAGCATGAGCATGAGCAGGGGTATGGGCAGAGGGAGAAGCAGACTCTGAGCAGAGCAGGGAGCCCATGTGGGGCTGGATCCCAGGACCCTGGGATCGTGACCTGAGCTGAAGGTAGATGCATAACTTAACAGACTGAGCCACCCAGGCAGGGAGCTTTCTTCTAATTCTTCTCTCTTACTTATAAAGGTGAACTGATTTGGTGTTTGTAGTATAGACAGATTTAAATATTTATGATTGGATAAGATTTCTTCTAATAAATTAAAGACTTTTAAATACATATATCATTTAGTCATTTATTATTTCCTTTGAAAGTTTCTAATTAGTGACATTAATAGATACTGCAGGTATATTCTTCTGAGATAATTAACCTTTTTGCCTAACTTCTCTATGTATAATGCCTATATTTTATATATTATCTGTAGATTTAAGAGCATTTTATCCCCTAAACCTATTTTATACTTAGTGATAATTTAACACCACTGATAAAAATATTTTTTCCTAAAAACACTCTGTTCCTCACAAGATAATTTTCCATTTTTCTCTTATGAAAACACCCAGGAAAATTAACAAAGAAAGCATAGCCTGGTATACACTCTTCTGTAACTCCTGTCTGTCCGTCTTCATGCATCAAGATTGTACTTTCTCAGAGCTAATGTTGGCTAAGTGTTAGCAGATCAATCTGATTAGAACAATTTACATTTAGGAATGAAGCTGTTTTCATTTTTTAAAAGGAGGCAATAATACCAAAATTTCAATTTATTAGAACATGGAGAATCTTCCATGTGCCCTTGCCTGTCTCTCCACATCACACATATATACCCCTTCCCAAGAGATACCTTAGTCAACACTTTGAAATACCTCTTCTGACAATTTTCTATCTTCTGGTGACAGTGTTTTAGAAATGATACATTAGTTTTCTCACATGATTGAGTATGAAAATGGGCAGATATCATGAACTGGGTTAAACACATGTGCTGTACATATTTTCATTGGTAACGTTTTAAAAAAAATCTAGTTAAAAGTCTCTCACTGTGGTGAAGAGCTACCACCAAGTAAAGAAATTGAGAATTGAGTGGTATGTTGTGACACTAAGGTTTGAAGTGTCCGCTCAGTGCCGAAGTAGGATTTAAATGTGGAATTTATAGATGGCCGTAGAGGTCTTTGTAGAAAGGAATCCGCATCAAGTCTTTAGAGTTGGGTTGAACCAAACCACAAGAGACTTCAAAGAGCCAGTCCCTGTCCTGCTTCTTCTGTAGTCAGGCTCACTTACTGAGTCCTGTTCCAAGGGCACACATTACCATCTAGCTGTATTTTGCTGTTACTCATTTGCTGGCAGCATCTCTTCCTTACATGGTCACGCAGACTTTTGATAGGCTCTGACTATAGCCTCTCCTGACTTATACAGGGATTTTTAAACCCATGGTCCGATAACGTTATAGCAGTCAGTAAATGGGCTTCAGGGGATCCGAAGAGTCTCCTGAAATGGCATATTCATATATTTTTATCAGTTACTTAAGGGGGTATATTTTCCCTGAAAAATTTGTGTTGAGAATTGTGAAGAGCCTGAGATTTTACCCTACTTGCAAACTAGTAAGTTAGCCTGCCACAATTTAATGGATATTGGTAGAAGATGCATTATCCTTGGATTGGAGACAGAAAAGTTTATTACAGCCTTAGCAGCAGCCAATGTATCAGAATTTAAGGCAATTCTCTGATCATCAGTTCCTACAAAAGAGGGCCACGTAATACCTGTATATGTAATAGGTTGTGTTACAAGAGGAATGCTGAACTTAGGGAACCTGAATTTTTTAGAATGGACAGTAAATATGTCTTCCCTTTGCTCTGGAGGGAGAAACACCAGCTCTACTCTCCAAGGCTGTCCTTTATACAAATCAACTTGAATAGATAGTCTGGTACAAAGGGTAGTTAGTGCCTTGCCTACAAGATGTGCAGAAATGCAAGAGACTTATGTCTCAGCAGTCTGCACCATTGTTATGGTGATTATTTAGAAGGATGAGAGGATGTAGTGATGTAATTGTCCTGTAGTTTCAAGTTTCTTTGAGCTTAATGCAACATGAAGCCAACTATTTGAGAGAAAATGACAAAGATTCCAAATATGTAAGCTTTCCAAAATGGCATATGATGTAGTACATCAATCTTACATAGGTTTAGTTGATTCAGTAGTGGATAGGTCCTTTTAACATTAATATATTAACATTCCCATGACTTATATTTTATCACAGTTGATTTTTGTCCTGTTTTGTAAGTATGCTCTCTTCCTGGTTTGCTCTATTTATCCATAAATTTTTTTTAAAGATTTTATGTATTTATTTGAGAGAGAGAATGAGAGAGAGAAAGCACATGAGAGGGGGGAGAGTCAGAGGGAGAAGCAGACTCCCTGACAAGCAGGGAGCCTGATGCGGGACTCGATCCAGGGACTCCAAGATCATGAGTTGAGCCGAAGGCAGTCGCTTAACCAACTGAGCCACCCAGGCGCCCTATCCATAAATTTTAACTTGTTGATAGTTCAGTTTGTGTCTTTGCATTATATCATTTAGGTTTCTCCATAGCTCAGTAAGATAGGTTCTGTCAATATCTCCACTGTATAGTTAAGGTCACAGTAAGGATTTGGAACTGGACTTAAGCCTCAGTCTTTTGACTTACTACATGATAGAGATGACATTCTTTGATCATACCAGCTTCCTTCTGACTCTTGAAGAATTGTTTTCTATTTTTCTTCTTTCTTCTGGGGCTTTTCCATTTTCCCACATCACCTTCCTGCCTCATAATGTTTTTCCCTTAGCTGTCCCCGAGTCCTTACCCCATATGGGCCCAGCTGATGCTATAGGTCCCTTCTTACACATTGCCTTTTAATACCTGCCATGGACCTGTAGGTATTGAATCTTTTTGTACCCCCACATTATACTGAATCATCACCTTATCTTCTGATTTTGTAGTGACCATCTCTGTAAAGCTAGTGATTACAATGACAACATAAACAAGTCAACCAAAGGTTTACAGGTCATACCTAGTTTTGTGGTAAAGTAGTACATTGGAGATTGTTACAAGGAGATTATGATCTTATTTAGCAAGTTAAAATCTCTACTTCTATTTCCTGCATAGTTTTTATAACATTCAGTTGTGAATAGATTTACATGTTGTGAGTTATGGTGGTGTGGGTCATAATGTATCCCTATCTTTTGCATCGCATTGCACTTTTGTATATACCGTAATTGGTTGATATAGCACGCTTAAAAGGTTTGGTTAAAATGACAGTGGTTTCTGGTCAATTCTGATCCACTTATAAATTAGAAGGTCACCTCCAATCAATGCCCAGTGACTTGGCACTTTGCTGTCCCATTTTCCAGTCTTTTAGCCTCATTTTTATCCCATAGGATTTAACAGTACCATGATATTATAATTTAATGACCAAAACATGATCTAATAGCTCACAAGACCACTTTGGCCCAAATATTCTCTGTTGGATACATTCTATACTCATTCTCTGCAATGGAGATGTTTACATAAATGTCAATAAAATATCTGAAGATCATGCTAAAATATCAAACCGGAAGATGCTCTTGAGGGAGTGACAATGGAATATAGAAATCGTCTTTCTGTTGACAGCAGATTCATCATCAGAATCTATTGTTAAAATTCTAAATATCCGTAACCAGTATAAAGGACCATTAACCAAAATGATGGATGATGAAGAAATAAATTATAATTTCTTGGGTATTTGTCTTTCTACATAGATTGTGACCTCTTTGAAAGGGAAGAAATCATTGTCCCCCATTGTGCATGCCCAGGGATTTCACCCAGGGGTGAAACTCTGGAACAGAGTTAATGAATGAAGGAATGAATGCCAGTTCTAATTATGTCTACTGCATATTTACATTTCATCCCAGGTAGTCCCCATATCTGTCAAAAACCTACAACTATACTTTGCATACCTCATGATCTCTGATCTAAAAAAGAAATTAATAGGGAAAATTAAGTATTTTACATTTATGAATATTTTACCAATGCTTAGAAATTTCTAGTGTATTCTAAAATTTCAAAGCTGAATTATTTACATTGTTTGGTCTGGATTACCTGAAGATTATAGTAAAACTATAACTCTATAACTCTACAGAGAATGATTTTAAGATGTGTCACAACTCTCCATTAACCAAGGAACCAAGAAATTTTAATTAGAACCAAATATACCACTGATAGTTTCTTTACCACCAAATGATACTACCAAATAGATGAATTCTGGAACAATGGAATGTTTCTAATTAGAATGATATTAAACTGTTTAATCACAGACCTGTACCTCTGAAACAAATAATGTATTATATGTTAAAAAACAAAAAGAAGATAGCAGGAAGGGAAAAATGAAGTGGGGGGAATCAGAGGGGGAGATGAACCATGAGAGACTATGGACTCTGAGAAACAAACTGAGGGTTCTAGAGGGGAGGGGGGTGGGGGGACGGGTTAACCTGGTGATGGGTATTAAAGAGGGCATGTATTGAATGGAGCACTGGGTGTTATATGCAAACAATGAATCATGGAACACTACATCAAAAACTAATGATGTAATGTATGGTGATTAACATAACATAATAAAATAAAAAAATAGATATTGAAAAAAGAATGATATTAAACCCATTTTATAGTTATAATCTCATAAAATTTGAATTCCATTATTTCTATATTTCACAAAATTGTACCTATAATAACCTAAGTTGATTAGACCAAAATTTAAAAATCCAATCATGTAAAAGAGAACAGGTTACAAAAAGAATTGACATTTTTCTAGGGATCTCTCCTCTAATAGCCTGGTTCAGTCATCACGTGGCCTTGTGTACATAGTATCTATAACAAAAATCTTTGCACAGAAAATCTCCTGTAAGGATACACTGAATAACCATGATTAATTTAGCTCTTTACCATGATTGAGTAATAGTAGTGAACACTGTTACTTTCCTACAAACCAGTAGAGGGATAAAAGTTGATAAACTTGCTTGAACTTAATATATATAAAGAAATGAAATAATTAATGACTCTAGGGAAAGAATGGATCAGTAGTTCAAATATACTTATTCCTTTCTCTCTTTACTCTGAACATTGCTCACTTTCTCCAAAGTTTATTACCTGTAGTCACTAAATTTTGTCTTTGATGCATATGATCCATATTCAGATATACTGATATATGTCTTGAATAATTTTGGGGATGAAATTTAACTACAAATTTATTGATATACCAGTAAAGAAACACATCCAATTCTCTGAAACGAAAATAACATCTGACATGTTGATACATATACTTAAACGTTCAAACACACGCACACACACATGCATGCACACACACACCCTGTGCAAATAGAAACAGAGCCTTACCCTATAACACAGTTAGAAATTCTGTTCAGTGTTAATAATGAAAAGTCAGTGTAATGGGCAAAAGCTTTCCACTGAGTTGCAGAAACACATATAACCATCCATGGCTATTTGGTGTGGTGTCCTGGCATGATGATGATTTTATTTATTTTGTCCAGATCCACTCTGGCTTCCCAGCTCTAAATGAAGTTGGTCTTCTACATCCAGTATCTATTTAGGAAGATTGCTCTCTTCCGGAAAAAACAGACTATCTCTGGATTGTGCTTTTCTACCTGGAAAATTTGAGCAACTACACATATGCCTTATAGTTTTAATAGTAATATCTTAACAGTTGCCGTTTATTGCATTATTTTTATGTGTCAGACACATACTAATAATAAGCTCTTTGACATGTTATCTTAATTTTCTAAACATTTGAATTTGTTACTTTGCTAATTTCATCTTTGGTATCTTTCAGTGTTGCTCATTATAAGCATTCATTTTCTATTCCAGGTATTTACATTACATTTGTCCCTTGTAGAAATTTTGAAAGCTGCAGAAATTTCAGTTTTGTTTCACCAAGTCACTCCCTCAGTCCTTGGACTGACTTCTGTCTGTCAGTTTGGGGAATGTGCACTTCTTAATCCCGGATTTGGTGGTAACATCACGTTAAGCGTTATTGGCTTAGGGAAGTTCTCATTTTCTCTGATTTTATAGGTTAGGACATTTTGTTGCCTAAATGTGGTACCCGTAGCTTTTGAATCATTGTGGTTACACTCCTGCTCCCCACCCCTAGCTCAGCACAAGGGTGTTTGGTTTAGCTGTCACATACTGGCCACTCTTGCTATACTCCTTTATCTCAGACTCACTCAGCATTTCCTTAAACATACTTCAGTTCCCTTAAAGTTGAGCTGAGACTTTCCATTTTCAAATTTGTTTCCATTTTCAGAGGTTTATATCTCTTTTTGGAAAAAAAACCGTGCCCCCTCTTCTTCTCTACTTTGATTTTTATTTCTTGTTATAAGTTCTTTAAAATGACAGTTCTCCTCCCCTGCCCCCATAACTGAAGTGCTTCCAGAAATGTTAATACGTTCTTTCTTACACCACGGACCTACCATCATCTTCGGTTTTTCTTAGCCAACTGTATTCTGCTTCCTTGTATACCTCCAAACCTGAGGTGAGCTTCTACCAATAGGTACTTTCAGTCTTTATCTCCATAATCTCTTGACGGCATTTGACGCCACTGGTCACCCCTTCCTTTTGGAGATACTCTGTTCCCTTGACATCTGTGATGCTGGGCTTTTCTGGTATTTCTCCCATCTCTGTTTGTTGTTCAGGGTTCTGGCCTCGTTGTCTACTCATCTCATTCTGTACTCCCTACAGGAATCTGCCATACATGCCCATGGACTTGTAAAAGGAAACAGAGATGCTGACAGCACAACATTTATTCGTGTTCAACCGGGATCTCTCCTGATCGCTAAACCCATACACACAGCTGTGTATTGGGCACAGCCATTCAGTTGTCGCTTGGGCACCTCAAGCTCAGAGGGACCTGAAACTTAACTGTACAGTGCTTGGCACATAGTATGTGTTCAGTATATATTATATTTCCAGATAAGGGACTGGTAAATAAATAAATACATGGGTAGGAAAGGTGGCCCCAGAAGTGGCTCGTGATAATATGTTGATGGTGATACTGTTATCTTGCTCTGTCAAACTATGACACAGAGACTCTTGACTGCCTTGATCATTGAAATTTGTTCTGACTTTCTGATCTCTCTTTTGACCTTCTGGTTTCCAGACACACTGCTTATTTTGACTGATTCTTGGACACCTCATATTTTTATGTTCCTAAACTTTTGCTTCTTATGCCCCAGAAACCACAGATCCTTTATTCCTAGACTTGGCCTGATTTTTGACAGGGGATGCATGCTATTTAATGTGCGTGTATGTGTGTGTGTCTGTGTTTGTGTTTGTACATGGGTGCTTTAACTGTAGTTCACATAAAGACTCCAAAGATGAGTGATGACCTTGAGCCTAGTGTTAAGGTTGTACAATTGCAATAAGCTAACCCTTTAGAAAACTATGTTTACATTTACAGGAGCAAATAGTCAGATAGCTTATGGAAACCAGCATAAGCATTTTATGACTATTACTTAAAGGACTTAAAGGACACACCATGTATGATGTTTCCTTTGGAAAGGAAGGGAATATACTGGTTTTAAGGCAGTCCTCAAACACATGGAAAAACTTTAAAAGGAAGATCATCCAAGAAGGTTTTCTTACTTTCATGCTTTTTTTTTGTATTTATATAGGTTTTTTTTTTTTCATTGACTTAAATATTCTTTACAGTCATTACCAAACTCATGTAATGAGTTTAGGAGAGAAGCAGGAAAGACAGTATTTATTGGAGAAGCCATAGCTTATTATATGTTTATAGCCTTCTATATTTCTTGGAACATGAGAAAAATAAAAGTAAAATTCTGCATTAATATAAGAATCAGTTCAAATACAAATGGAAACTAAAGAGACATATCTCTTCTTGTGCCCTAATGGTGGCTGGCTGAGAGATCTTAGACAAATCACCAGGAACACCACAATGGAATATCAAATTATAGACTTTTTTTGGGGGGGGGCAGTTACTCTATGCACTATTATAGCTTTTATTAATTCCAAAATAATAAAAATGGCTTTTCCTCATTACTCTATCAGTCAAATGTAGTCATACATTGTTTGGGTCTTAAAACATAATTTTGGTCCCTTACTATGGAATAAAATCCTTTCTTACCCATAAATTTTATTCATACAACATGTATACTTACGTGTTTAATGTGGAATTAGGAAAAAGGAAAGTCACATAAAACTTAATAATGATTCTTTAAGACATGGTAGGAGATGAAAACCTGCAATAAGACAGCTTAATTTAATCCTAAGAACCACAACTGCAGTGTCTTGTGTTTTGATTTATTGTGTTTTCCCAGCATATGTGTTTAAACATGTTCACCAACCTCTGGAATTATTTAGAGAAATGTTTGTGCTGCTTAATTCCCCACGTAAATGGTAATTTCATGGCAGTTCTTGAAATAAATATTTTTAAACTTGTAAATATTTTGTGTCTATTTCCATTATAGAAACAAACATTTAAAACCCAAAGTAATATTTTACCAGTAATTTGAAACCTAATAACATTTCTCTGAAAAATGTGAATTCATATCTGATTGTAGTGCTGCCATCTTATATTGGTTCTGCTCTCTTTCATACTTAATCTGTATAACATGTTGTGATAAATTGCTCCATATCTCAAATTGAGGATGCCTTTCAGTTATTCACAGTGTGGGTATTGTCTGATATCTTATGTGGCCACACCCTCCATTCTCACCATCAGGGTCATCATCATCATCATGATGAAGGCAAATGCATTGAATTCTTTCTGTATCTCAGGCAATGTGCTAAGAGCTTTACACACATTATCTCATTTAATTCCCTCAGAAACCCTCTGAGGAAGAGATCATAAATCCATTTTATGGATGAGGAGCCAAGTCTTCTCCTCGAATCAGTCGTGGTCTTACTTAAATTATTTTAGAAAGCTACATTTCAGTGGTGAATAAAAAGTAAAAGAGTTGAGAATGGTTCAGAAGTTCAGATACAGAACAGCATATGATACTCAGTTGCCTGCAGAGAACATCAGCTAAAATCCTCTTAGGCAGATAATCAAACACAAATATAAAACCCCTCAAATAATTTTCATTTGCGGTTATGGAGTCAAAAGGAGCAATTAGAAAAAAAGAAAGCTTTTTTTTTTTTTTTAAACAAATATTTTGGTACAGTGGTGTGTTGCTGTGAGAAACTGTGTATGTGTGTGTGTCTGAGTTTAGGGCCTTAGCTGGATTAAAGGGAGGAGAAGCCACGATGGTGAGGAGATATTTTGAAGTGTCCTCCTACCTGTAAAGGAGGATGCCCAAAACAATGAGTTGGCTGATTAATATTAGTTTGAATTGAAAAATATAAAGCCTGGATTTTTATGGTTTGAGTTATTAAAACTGGATTTTGAAACTATTAAGCACTACTGATTTATTTCAGACTGCAAGAAATAACATCATCCTAAAGGTAGAACTAGACAAACCATTTAACAACACATTAATAAATGATGAAAATGTTATCTTAATGAGAAGAGTTTGTGCTTATAAATGGAAACTGTTTTAAGTGTAAGCATTAACAAGAAATAGATTACTAACATTATAGGAAGTCTAAGAATATACTAAAGTTTAGGAATTGTGGAATACCACAATTTTGAAATACGTATTTCTTTCTCATTCAAGACCCCTTCATCTCCTTTCCTTCTAGAGCTATTTATTGTTTAAATGGGGAGTACCCAGTGGCTTTTCTCATTGTTAGTGGTGATAGATGACGATCCTGAAGAAAGTCTAGATAGAATTTAGTGATAAAAATGACACTTTCTGGGCCAAAGAAGTTGCTTTAAACACACAAGCAGTTCTGAATGCAAATAAATAATGGCAAAACCGGTCTTTTCTCTTTGCTGTAATAAGCCCCATATTAGCTAACTTCCAGATTTTAAATACAGAGTAACATTTGATAAGAGGAGCTTTGCCAAGTGGAAAGAAGACAGCAGATGAGGGCATTAAATTGAAATAATGGGCGCTAAAAAAGATAATGGATCCAGGCTACTCCAGAGCAATTTGCAGGGAGAAGAAACTTTGCAACTGGGTTCTCCAGCTTTTTCAAAGAATGATCTCCTTTTACCTCAGTGATGTACTAGCAGCTGCAAGGGGAGGGCGTCAAGTGGGTGTGACTTATATACTTGACACTGAGGAGGGTATATAGAATCTCTGCTTACTGACTTGAATCATACTTGTTGACTTGGTGGCCTGTAGCTTCCAGCCAGCTCATCTCGCTCTTCCCCTGGAAGAATCATTTAAGAGACAGAAACAGTCATTAGTGCTGTGATCAACTCTGAAGTTAGATAGGATTGGGCTCTCCATTTTAATGTTTGAATTAATTTTACATTTGAAATTAATATTCAGTATTCAACTAGAACTTAGTAAATGATTCAGTGAGATAATGCATGGGGAAATGCTTTATAGATTCTAAAGTTCTCTATAAATACCAAGTAATATGACAACTGCATGACATAAATAATCCCCACACTCAGTATTTAGGACTCTTGTTACTGTTACAGAAAAAGAGAAAAATAGACTGGGGAGAAGCTATGGTTTGAGAGGTCTGAGATGCCAGTCATTAACAGAAGATTCCATTTTTCACTGTCTGTTCTTCCTTGATATACCTGAAAATTATATTCAAAGAATAATTACTTTGCCTTCACTAAAACACATATTCCAACGTGATCACACATTATAAAAATAATGATTGAATATGGACTAAATGACTGATAATATTCAAAACAATATTGGCCCCAACTGGGAAATTTTCTTCAGCTCTTTGTTTCACTTTTTACCACACTAAAACAATGACAAACATCCATTGATTTAGTGCTTGCTATATGCTAGACTCTGTGCTAAGAATGTATTATGCATTATTCATTCCCTATTCAACCCTATGGGATAGGTGTTACTGTTGCCATCTTATAAATGAGGATGCAACAGTACAGAGAGGTTAAGTAAATTGCCTGAGGTCACACAGCTAGTAAATTTTATAGTCAAGATTCTAGCCCAGGGCTCCTGGGCCCCAGATCCAAGGTTCCTATGTGATATACCATATATATTATGGGAAATGGGCCGAATTTTTCCCATTATTCTGACTATTTCTTTAAGTTCAGAAAAGCCAATTGTTACATATGTACTTGTAGTGTGCTGTAAATAGAAGTGAAAAAAGTATCTCAGGGAAGACATTTAAAATTCTATATGAGTAGAAGAAATGATAAAGATTTAATAGAAGCCTCTATTGTAAATCAGGGAGCTTGTTTATTGGGCCAGAGAATGAGTTTGTATATTTTAAAAGGTAGAATTAGAGAAGCATAAAGAAATGGTAGTTGTGAAAGTCTAACAAAACAGTATTTTAAAAAATTCTTAGTATATGTGTCATATAATGTAAATGTACATAAAATGCTTTGATTTGGACCATTGGTCTTAAAAATTCTCAAGATGATCCAGGTTGGTGTCTTATATATGGATTAAACTATATTAAGTCAATAAATTTACCAGTTTTATACTTGAAATATAATTATGGATTACTTGTTCCTAAATCCAGCGATAAAGTTTAATAATGGTACAGTTTCAAGTTTTAAATCACATTACTTTTTATAACCAGTACACTGTATGACAACGTTTATTATCTAACACAGTGTCTGAGGGGCAGGAATCTTGGAATGCCTTCCTTGGGTGATTCGGGCTCAGGGTCTCTCATGAGATTGCAGTCAAGTGCTGAGGCTGGAGTATAGCTTCCAAGATGGTTCAGCTCACATGGTTATTGGCAGGTCTCAGTTCCTCACTGGCTGTTGGCTGGAAGTCTCCTTCCTCACCTCAGACTTCTCCCTAGGCTGCCTAAGTGTCCTTACAGTGGCAGCTGGCTTTTATCAGAGTGAGTGATGGGAGAGGAGGGATGGGGGGAGAGAGAGAGAAGGAGGGAGGGAGAGAGAGGAGGGAGGGAGGGAGAGAGAGGAGGAGGGAGAGAGAGGAGGAGGGAGAGAGAGAGGAGAGACTATAAATGGAAGTTGCAGTCTTTTAGAACCTTGAAAATGTCATGCCATATTCTGTTGGACATAGACACCAACCCTGGTACAGTGTGGATGGGAACTAAGCAAGGGTATGAAATACTAGGAGGTGGGGAATTAGTGGGAACCATCCGGGAGGCTGATTACCATAAGTATTTTATTAGGAAAAAGATGTACCAGTGATGTTCCAAAGTTTTTATGAGGAGATATTGCCCAGACTGTGTTAACAAAAATTGTAGTTAAAAAAAAAAAAGTCTGAACCAAATCCTGTTCCAATCTTGGATACCACTTGGTGATTTTGTTGAATTGAATTTGTAGGTTTAGATGGAATTTGTTATATCAGACTAAAAAGCCATTTTTATAATGGAAGAACTATAATGCTGGATTTGAATGTTCCTGTTTCCCACTGTACCACTTCTGAATCTCAGCTTTCTTATCTGTGAAATAAGATGAGTATTAGTCTTGTAGACTTGCGAGATCCTAGTTGTAAAAATTCTAGTCTGGCAATGAAAAATAAATGGTAGATAGTAGAATTAGTAGATGAGTAGATGAAAGTATGTTTATTTTCAGAAACACTTTTAAAGAAAAGATGCATTAAAATTAATTAGTTTTTAGTGCTCTGCCATAGTTCAGAAAAGAATTTCAGGTGGGATTTCCTCTTATAACTAAATAAGTAAAAAGACATCCATGTTACTAATAATTTAATATAATGAGGCTAATTGAGAAGAGCAAAGAGACACAAGCATGTAGATTGAATGAAAGATGAAATTTAAACTGTTTTTTTTTTTTAGCACTTGCAATAGTGGGGACTAAACTTTTAAAACACATTGAGATAACTGGCATTAATAAAAAATGATTTTGGGCGCCTGGGTGGCTCAGTTGGTTAAGCGACTGCCTTCAGCTCAGGTCATGATCCCAGAGTCCTGGGATCGAGTCCCACATCGGGCTCCCTGCTCTGCGGGGAGCCTGCTTCTCCCTCTCCCACTCCCCCTGCTTGTGTTCCCTCTCTCGCTGTGTCTCTCTCTGTCAAATAAATAAAAAATCTTAAAAAAAAAAATGATTTTATAAACCTGGAAGAAAGTTTCAAAGCACAGGATAAAAAGAATCAAAGGTCATTAATAGTAAAGCAACTGAAGTTCATTTTGCTCCTTTTCTATTAGTTTATCCTAGGTTAGAGATAGGTTAACTTAACATGTAAAAATTCTCAGTTTTTGAGGAAAGGCAAAATGTCAGTCCTTAAAGTTTTGTTGTTACTGTCTTGAGTTGCTTCTATTACCCTCAAGCTCCATGACTTCATTGATTTTCCAGCCCGGAGTCCTAACCTAATATGTCCATTTTTTTTTTAATTTGAATAATATATTTTATTTAACCTAATGTATCCAAACTATTACAAATCAAACATGCACTCCATATTAAAAGTCATTCGTGAGATATTTTATATTCTTTTATTCTTACTAAGGCTTGGCAATCCAGGTACGGCACATCTTGATCGGAGCACTAAATTTTCCCTGGGAATATATTTTTTTAAATTTTTAAATTGTTATGTTAATCACCATACATTACATCATTAGTTTTAGATGTAGTGTTCCATGATTCATTGTTTGTGCATAACACCCAGTGCTCCATGCAGAACGTGCCCTCTTTAATACCCATCACCAGGCTAACCCATCCTCCCAACCCCCTCCCCTCTAGAACCCTCAGTTTGTTTTTCAGAGTCCATAGTCTCTCATGGTTCGTCTCCCCCTCCGATTTCCTCCCTTTCATTCTTCCCCTCCTGCTATCTTCTTCTTCTTTTTTTTTTCTTAACATATATTGCATTATTTGTTTCAGAGGTACAGATCTGAGATTCAACAGTCTTGCACAATTCACAGCGCTTACCAGAGCACATACCCTCCCCACCCCATCCCTCCCACCCCACCCCCCACTCCAGCAACCCTCAGTTTGTTTCCTGAGATTAAGAATTCCTCATATCAGTGAGGTCATATGATACATGTCTTTCTCTGTTTGACTTACTTCACTCAGCATAATACCCTACGGTTCCATCCAAGTTGTTGCAAATGGCAAGATCTCATTCCTTTTGATGGCTGCATAATATTCCATTGTATATATATACCACATCTTCTTTATCCATTCATCTGTCGATGGACATCTTAGTTCTTTCCACAGTTTGGCTATTGTGGACATTGCTGCTATAAACATCGGGGTGCACGTACCCCTTTGGATCCCTAAATTTGTATCTTTGGGGTAAATACCCAGTAGTGCAATTGCTGGATCGTATGGTAGCTCTATTTTCAACTTTTTGAGGAACTTCCATACTGTTTTCCAGAGTGGCTGCACCAGCTTGCATTCCCACCAACAGTGTAGGAGGGTTCCCCTTTCTCCGCATCCCCGCCAACATCTGTCCTTTCCTGACTTGTTAATTTCTAATATGTCCATTTTGATCCTTGTGCAGTTTCATGGGTTTTTTTTCTTACATCTCTAAAAGGAATGGGGTTTCTTTTTACTTTTCATTGTTAATTAAAACGTATATTCGGAAAAGTCCATATAACATATGTATACAGTCTTAAAATAATTATAAAAATTAATTACCCTAGTGTATTCATTTTCTATCTATCTATCTATCTATCTATCTATCTATCTATCTATCTATCTATCTATCTATCTATCTATCATCTATCTATCCGTTTTCTAGGGCTGTTGTAACAAAGCACCACAAACTGGCGGTTTAAATAACAGGGCTTTATTGTCTCACAATTAGAAGGATGGAAGTCCAAGATCAAGGTGTAGACAGGGTTGGTTCCTTCTGAAGGCTATGAGGGAGATGCTGTTCCAGGCCCCTCTCATAGTTTCTGGTGGTTTGCTAGGCATCTTAGGCATTCCTTGGCTTCTCTATGTATCACCCCGGTCTTTGCCTTCATCTTCATATGCTGTTCTCCCAAATTTTTCTTTTTTATAAGTACAGTGGTCATATTGGATTAGAGCCCACCCTGATGACCTTAACTGTATCTGCAAAGACCCTGTTTCCAAGTAAGGCCACATTCTGAGGTACTGGAGTTTGCTATCACTACACCTATGCTGGGTAAGACAGATAGCACCATCCCAGAAATGACCACTTGGAGCTGTGCTTTCCCTCTCTTCCCCGTGGTTACCTTGATTTGGACTTCGGTGAAAATGATTTCCGTGTTTTTCTTTACAGTTTTACCATTTGCGCATCATCTCTAACAAAAATATAGCTTTTGTTCAAGACTTCATTTATGAAATGGATAAGTTTTAAAAAGTGGGACTGGGAGGGGCGCCTGGGTGGCTCAGTTGGTTAAGCAACTGCCTTCGGCTCAGGTCATGATCCTGGAGTCCCTGGATCGAGTCCCACATCCTGCTCCCTGCTGAGCAGGGAGTCTGCTTCTCCCTCTGACCCTCCCCCTTTTAATGCTCTCTCTCTCTATCTCATTCTCTCTCTCAAATAAATAAATAAAATCTTTAAAAAAAAAAGTGGGACTGGGAATTATATGCCAGGAATAATGTTACCTTCAATTCCCCGGGGCAATATTTATTAAACATGCCTACTTTTAAGGCTGAAAGTAAATAACCTAAAAATAATACTATTTATAACTTTCAGCAGGCAAAATAGAATTAATACTTTGGAAGCTGCATTTCAGATCACATTTTTATACAGACTGCCTCCTTGATGACTAATATCTTTGTGAACTTTCCTGAAATGTATTATATTTTCTCAGTTTGTTCATATTATAATGAAATCCATGATCATGGTTTCCAAATTTTTCATTACTAACAACTCAAATTATTATGTCCCCTCTAAACAAATTTCAAAATATTTTAATCTTGTAAATAACACTTATTAAGATATATTCAGGTCTTTCTCTTTTTTTCTTTCTTAAATTCCACATATGAGTGAAATCATAGGGTATAATAGTCTTTGACTTATTTTAGTCATTTAGGTCCATCAAGAAAACAGACTCTTAAATATAAAGAACGAACTGGTGGTTGCCAGAGGGAAGGTCGGTGGGGGGGTGAAATAAAGGGGTTCAAGAGTCTATTTGTTGTGATGAGCACTGAGTAATGTATAGAATTGTTGAATCATCACACTGTACACCCAAACTCACATAACACTGTATGTTAATTATACTTCATTAAAATATCTGTATATCCTAAAAAAAAGAGATATATTTAGGTCTTAGCATTCTTTATTGGTTAGTGATGGATGTCTACCAGTGGGACTGTTGGTCAGCCTAAGATATCATGTGTAGTAAAACACTGCCAGTATCATACTAGCTAAAAATCAAAGATACTTGATGTTTTAGTTTCCTTGTCAAACCTTATTTAGGAAAAAGTGTAAGACTTCTCTTAGGTTTAAAAAAAATACTGAAAATAGTTCATGCCTGTTACTTCCTTTGAAGATTCCTAAAGATCAAGGTTGCTCAATGAAACAAACACACATGCACACACACATCACCCCCCCCCACACACACAGTCTTTGCTGAAGTCTGCAGCATGAAAGCACAGTTACATTAAATTCCTTGTAATCATGTTTTTTTTTTTTTAAAGATTTTATTTATTTGAGAGAGAGAGAATGAGAGAGAGCACATGAGAGGGGGGAAGGTCAGAGGGAGAAGCAGACTCCCTGCCGAGCAGGGAGCCCGATGCGGGACTCGATCCAGGGACTCCAGGATCATGACCTGAGCCGAAGGCAGTCGCTTAACCAACTGAGCCACCCAGGCGCCCCAATCATGTTTTTTTTTAAATTAAAGTCTTCAACCCTATAAGTACAGATGGTTGCCAAATTTCAAATGACCCATAATAAATCCAGCAGGTTGCCCTGTTCTCCCATTGCTCTCTCCCTTATTAAAATCTCTTCTGTGTCTACTGTAGAGAGAGGGGTAAAAAGCAGCACTTTGCCACATAGTAGATCCTTCATATTTCTTTGTTGAACAAAATACATTTTTAGAAGGTCCTTGAGAACTGTGAGTTAAGGAATGGGAAATGGTTAGAAGGATTGATAGAAGGATTAGGATAAGGTAGCTTACCATCAAAGTCCACTCATTCCAGCCTTGTTTGCTCACAGGAGAGCCTCCTCTCCACAGTGGGAAGTTGCTGCTCTGCTTTACCTGAACCGCTCACCTCACCTTGTTGGGAGGGAAACTCAGCAGCTCGATACATTAGGGTTAGCACACATTTCTCTTTTTACAAGGTAGATACTTACAGAAAGCACCCTTGAAAATCAATGGGATCACATTGCCTTCCTTCTTCTACCTCAGGTAAAGGTGGGCAAGGGAGTCGTTCTGTTGGTGGTGTGGAGGGCGGGGCTTCTGTGATGTAGGAAGGGGTGTGGTCATTAAGATTCGAAGGAAGGCACTTTCAGCTAAGTATCTGGGAAAGAGAAGACTCAAAAGGAGGAAAAATTATAAGAACACATTCATCTGTTTGAAGTTTTTTGCCTTGATCTAACTCCAGACTCAAACAAGGAGTGGGATAGAGTGGAGTTGATTTAATTTTTTTTTATTTCTTTTTTCACTTACTCAGTGTTCATGCTGGGAATATTTTGTTCATAATTCTGCCACATTAAGGTTAAACAGTCATCTAGGGCTGATGAGATGCCTGACCACAATCTGAAAGTTTTTAGTTTGAAAAATTTTTCAAGTTTCCTATAAAAATGTACTTTTAGAATTTCATTTGTTTGTAAGTTTGGAATTGCTTGTAAATAAAATCTGTTTGTAGTTCAACAAGTGTGTTTTGAATTTTGAATGTCATTTCTACAGCAGGGATACCTAGATTAGGTAACCCTTTCAAGTACTGACATCTGAAATAGGCCATAGGGCATAACTTAAGTGAATATATTTTTATTTTTTTACAATAAATTACTTTATTTGAAGTCAAGAACTATATCAAATGGATTTCTGCTCCTTTGGCACATAGTATATTGCCTTGCACATAGATTAATAAATTAATGTTAAGGAATGAATGAGTGAATGGTTATATAGAGATAGAGTATATACAATCTCCAGCAGGAGCCATTTCATGAATAGATTTGTGAGTTTAATTATTATTGTCTAAGTGACAAAGGAGGTATCCTTTATTATCAGTAAATTCATTCAATAAATATTAAACTGAGCACTTATGATTGCTAGTCACTGTGCTAAGTGCTTTTGGGGGAGCCAAGATGAATGAATCAGGACCTCAGCCCTCAACTTCCAGTGGGGAAATAGTCATAGTAATCACACATTAAAACAGGATGAGGGCCACAACTATACTACACAGATTAAGTGTTCTAGTGGTTTAGAAGAGTACGAATAATTCAGGTGTTTGGTGACATTTGATTTTGGAAATGTGATGAAGAAAAAGGTATATATCAGTAAAGAGATACTTTCTGCAGACAAAAGAAAAATTAGCTAGTGGCAGTCTATACAAAGATTAGTCTTTTTTTTTTTTTACATAATAAGAATTACAGAGGTGGGTTGTTGGTTTAATAACCAAAGACACTGTGGTTAGAAGGTAACTACAGCTACTCAAGGCAGAAAGGGTGGAAGCTAGTGGAGGCCACTTTATGCTTTTTATCAGAAAAGCAAAGGCTTTTCCAGAAGTTCCACGCTGATTTCTGCTTACATATCATTGGTCAGATCAATGCTACATGGGCACCATTAATTACCATAGTACCATACAAACTATACTGGAAAGGCATTAAAAAAAAAAAAGCAAAATCAAACAAAAACACAAAAGAACAAACTAAAGAAGGTTTTGAAGTAGGGTTTCTTTAGTGTTACTAATGAGAATAAATACAGAAAGATGTCTGATCAATAAAGAGTAATCTGTCAGAATTTAGTAGATAATTAATCATGATCTCTAGACTTTATGGTAGAATAGGTTTTTTTTTTTGTTTTGTTTTGTTTTTTTTTGCTGTACCATACTAGCAAAATTTGACATACTATTCTGCAACAAGCACCTGAATGATGAAAGACTTCTAAAAGATGGGGGGTATTTGAATCAAGAACCTTTTTCTCCAGACCAAGTCTTTCAATAGTCCCAGCCTGGAGAACTTCTATTAACAGCTGAGTGATTCCTTATCTTCTTTTGAGAAAATGTGGTGGTTGTTTTTTTTTCCCTCCCAGTCTCTAGAAGAGACCTGTTTCCATTATTTCTTTCAAATGGTCAGGGGCACATTTGTTGATGTTGTCAACACAGGAGATTTATAAAGAAGCCTCTTTGCTACCTTTAAATCACTGAACCAGTGGGATGGAGCAAAAGGTGTTCACCATTTCTTATATTAGTATCCCATCAGTTATTATTATTTTTTAATTTTTAGATTTTTATAATTTTTTTTGGTAGAGGAATGTAAGTCCTTTGTAGGAAAGGAAGACCACAAATGGAGCAGATCATGGAGGATCGAAAGCTCCTATAATTAATAGAACAGAACAACAGCAAACAGTTCTACATTTTTGACAGCATCTTTACCTCTTACAGGTGATTTTCTTCCTTGGAGGTTTTTTGAAAAAAAAAAAAGAAAGAAAAGAAAAAAAGAAAATAAAGCCTAAAAGAAGAAAGGAAGCTAGTTCCTCTTTCCCCTAGAGCTGAAGCTTTGCAGCACTCCAGGATCAGTAGACTTGGTTCCAGAGAGTTGTTTGTGCTGGTCTTCTGGGGGAGGGGCCTGCTGCACTGATTCTCAGGCTGACTTGTTTCAGTGGACGTGGGCCTCCAGGGCACAGTGGAGGTTTTTTTGTGCTGTTGTTATGGTTGTTGTGGTGGTAGGGGTGTAGGTGTGTTGCCTGAACCGCTCTAACCCTAGATTCTTCTTCTGGCTTCCTTGGGGACCACAATGAAGAAGAAGGAAAAGCAGTCAGCCTCTTGTGATTGGTGTACATCAGTGGCTTTTGAACAATAGTGTGCATAAAAATTTGGTGGGGGCAGCTTGGTAAGGCTTACAGGGCTACTGATTGAGTTAGGCAGGAATGGAGACTGGGAATCTATAGGTACT
The DNA here is from genome assembly GCF_011800145.1 of Mirounga leonina. Lineage (NCBI taxonomy): Eukaryota > Metazoa > Chordata > Mammalia > Carnivora > Phocidae > Mirounga > Mirounga leonina. Next base: position 2,827,616 of record NW_023270826.1, on the reverse strand, counting down.
TCAGAGAGTTCTGAGGGAGGTGGCCCCAGGACTCCAGTTTAAGAAACATTCATGTAGACAGTCAGTGAGGTGGTAGCCCCCACAGTAGGTCTTCATGTGTCTCACCTGCTCTGGGTCTTTAAAATCAGGGGTCTCTAAAATAGGACATGTGTACTGCAGGTGCTTTGTAGGAAGACCCATTTTGGTTTGGGAAGGAAATAATGAGAATTCTACTTATATTCAGTTTTTAATGTTTCCTTTTAAAATTTATTTCTTGTTTGTGTTTTGCAATGGACATGCTGCATTTGCACTGTTGTACAAATTTATAATTTAGAAATGGATAGGTACATACATATTAAAGGCCTACTCTAGAAAATGTTGTACTGATACTGAGGCAAAATCGAAGTTTAGAGATGACTGTTTTCAATGATTTACAAGACCCAAATCCATACCTCTCTCCTTAATTGTTTTTCATTTAGATATCGACATTAGTCATTGCTTCTTTTATTAGTGTATACATAAACACAGAGCATACCAGAAGATTGAGAGGAGGGAAGGGCTTTACAATTTATGTCAGGTAGAAATATCTGTGTACTAAGGTTAATTATCTGATCTAACACCTTCATTTAAACAAACCCTTACCGAGGAATCAAGAAAAGAATCAAAGTAACTTCAGTCTCTCAGGTTATGGATCACTTCAGCCATTTGCAGAGCTTGCCGTCTCATCAGAGCACACCCAGAGACTCACGAGTGGATATGTTTAAATGTGGATTTTCTAGAGACAGCTCATTCTTTGTCTTTAGACCTGGGGTTAGCCCCTTCTCTTCTGTGCTCAAAGGATTCTTTCCTATCACGTATCTCTCTCTTCAAGGTTGAAAAAAAAAAGGGCATTGTCTTTACTGCATGTAATTATATCTTTAAAGATATTTTTAGATTACAACAGCCAAAAACACCAATTGTCACCATATTTATGAGTATAATTCATTAAGTAAAATTTTCATTTCCCTTATTTGGAGCTGGTACCAAGATTTTACCACCTCATATTTCCTGTGCTTTGAAACAGACGGGGGTGCCTGGGTGGCTCAGTTGGTTAAGCGACTGCCTTCGGCTCAGGTCATGATCCTGGAGTCCCGGGATCGAGTCCCGCATCGGGCTCCCTGCTCAGCGGGGAGTCTGCTTCTCCCTCTGACCCTCCCCCCTCTCATGTGCTCTATGTCTCTCTCATTCTCTCTGTCTCAAATAAATAAATAAAATCTTAAAAAAAAAAATATTAAAAAAAAAAAAAGAAAAGAAACAGACGGTAGGATCCAAAGAGGCCATGATTTTCTATCCCAGGTTCTTCTAGTTGGTATTTCTAGATATAAGGCTATTATTACTTTTCACAAGTGTTCACACACACACACACACACACACCCCTAATCTATTTATTCAACTGAATTGTCAATAGAGGAGGAAAAAACCCACATAAATTGTTGGCTTGCAAAATTTGAGCAGTGTCTGTCAATATTGTCATTCTTTTAGCAGCCACAGACCACGTGCCATGACTGAAGGTCTGAAATCTAGTCTGGAATCTCATTAAAAAAATTTTTTTTCCTTTTAAAAATTTTATTTCTTGTTTTAGTGCTACTTTTTCCTGGTATTTCTCGGAAGTATTATTGGCTGGATCTGGGTAAATTGAAGAGGAATAGCAAAACTGGAGTTAAAATGATACTGAATAGGACTGACCACTGTTGAGCCCTTAGATGCCAGACACTGTGTTGGGTGCTTTCTTATCTCATTTAATCTGGACAATAACCATATGAGTTGGGTGCTACTGTTACTATCCTCTTTCCTGACGAGGAAATGGGGACTTGGGGAGGTGAGTCATTCAGCTAGTACATTGAAGAGGCTGGATTCCAGATGTGCGAGACTGTGTTGTTTAGCAGGATGGATGTATTCTGCTTTTGACTCTTTGTAAGATTGTGAGTTGGGGTGGGGTTAGACCACTTTGGGGAAAACAAATACATCGTATCCTACCCCAAGGAAAAGCCCAGATGCACAGCTGGGAGCATGGCCATGCCTTGTACAACTCACAGAGCATACTTTCCCTTGTATCTGAGGTGAATGGTGCCCCCTAGAGTTGTGCAAAGTGCTGGTACTGGCTGGGAGCTTCTGTCTCAGGCAAGGAGGTTGAAAGAAGGTAATGGAGTCTGTCTATATAAATCTTTTTTTTTTTTTTTAAGATTTTATTTATTTATTTGAGAGAGAATGAGAGAGAGCACATGAGAGGGGGGAGGGTCAGAGGGAGAAGCAGACTCCCTGCCGAGCAGGGAGCCCAATGTGGGACTCGATCCAGGGACTCCAGGATCATGACCTGAGCCGAAGGCAGTCGCTTAACCAACTGAGCCACCCAGGCGTCCTGTCTATATAAATCTTAACAGCTGTGTATAGATCTGGGCACTAGGATGCTGGGTGGATGGAGGGCATCCCAGATACCTCATGGAGGAAACTGGGCTTCTGGCATTGGAGGGGCTCACTGGGTATCTGTGTTCCAATCCCTAGGAAATGTTCTAATTGCACCTTTAAAACATGTTTTTATTCCATAGATCCAAGACTGTTAATATTTCCGTATTTCTTTTTACTCCTCTGTGAAATGGAAATGATCAGTGTTTTGTGTACTAGAGAAATGTTGCATGGATTAGTAAGAAAAGGTCTTCAAGTGGTCGGTTATTTTTTTTCCCCACAAAGTGTCAGATAATGACTAGATTCAGTTTTAGATTGGTATTTTCCTCAGTCCCTAAGGTGACAACTTTTTAAGATTGTCTAGGTGTGATTTAAGGTTAGGAATCCTGTCTATCCTCTCATGTTTATATCCCCCACACCTGGAATATTTTAAGAACTCAGTAGGTAATTGCCGAGTGACTTAAAATTGCTCACATATTTTGAGCCTCAGTTTTCCCTTATTTATAAAATGGAGATACTTAAGGTAGGGTGCTTAAGAAGATGACATTGATTAACATCTTAAAGAGCTTAGTATAGTGCCTGCCACATTGTAGGTACACAATAAGTGTTTGCTACTAATGTTATTATTATTTTGCTTATTGCTCCTTGTTCCTAAAACATTATTCCTGCCTTTGCCACTTAAAACCTGTGTGCCCTTGAACAAACTAGTTGAGCTATCAGAGTCCCAGTTTCTTATTCTGTAAAATGGGAATATAATGTGCGCTTCCCTGATTGCTGCTATGTTTAAATAAGGTTCAGAACTTGCAGTTTATTTAGTGCATATTATATGTATCACTGAATTAGGCTTGTTTTCTTATTTAGCACTTGCAAAACTCTCTTGAGGTAGGCACCATTGTTATTTTATAACTTAGAACTCTAGGGCTCAGAGAGTGGTTTCAGTGGCAGATCACATAAGTAGGAAGTAGCCGCTGTCTGATGCCACTCTCCTGTACTTTACAATCCCTAAGGCCATTTAAAAGGACCATACATACACATTTGTGGGCAATTATTTGTGACATCTCTTTCTCTGGGCCCGGGAGTTGCAGTATAGTAAGGTACCTTAGCATAATTTGCTCTGTTTAGGTATTTAAATCATCATGGTGGAATGAACATTTCAGAGAATCACATTTTCCCCAAATTTCTCTTTGTTTTTACATTTTTCAGACTTTGTTTCCAGTCTAAACATAGTGGATCCTGGATTTTTCAGGTCAAGAAAGAGTAAAACTATTTAACCAAAGTTTGGAATGGGGTCTTTTTTGTGTTAAATTGCCCATTTTGTGGGCTTTGAAGTGGTTATTTAAAAAAAGCTTCTAAAGGAGGAGGTGAATTTAGGTTTAAAATCATGCCAATTGACTTGTCAGAAACTTTTTTTTTTTTAAGGAAAGAAATGGCATATTATTATGTCAATTTTAAGCAGCTAGATAGAGTTTCTGTGAGTGTTAAAATTATGCCAGGGGATCATGGTTTTGAACATATCACATATCCAGAGACCTGGAAGCTAAAACTAACTACTTTATCACTACGTTTTTCCCTGGGGTGTCTTAATTAAAAACCAATTTGAGAAACAAGAAGCATCCGTTCCTAGCTTGAAATATTGTTTCTCTGACGGATCTTTCCTTGCTGGAAGTCATCCCAAAGTTGTTTTGGAGTGTCAGGTTCAGAGTTAATTGGGTTTTCCTATCTAGTGAGAAGAGGTGACTCTTTTATTTTGGTCTGTTGTTCCCATGGTTGTGAGCTTTGGAAAGGTTTGACTCAGAAACCATGAGATAGTAACACAAGTGCTATATTTTTTGAATTAGTATTGATTGACAGGTCTCTAGTCAATGTAAACAGCTTGAAGGGGGAACTGCAGTTATAGAAACGGAATTTGCATTTAAGAATATCCTCTTGTATGACATAATGATTAAGTTTCACATTAATCAGAATAACAAAAAAGGGAGATATTAATTTTTTTTTGTAGTGAGTTGTAAATTAGAATACTGAATTGAGAATAGAATGTATTTTTGTTTAGGTTTTTCTTCTCAGAGGCTACCATTTCAAAAGAGCACCGTTGATGTGAAAGTCTGAATAAAATTCACGGAGTAGCATCAAGGACCTCTGAGCCCAGGAAACTGAGTTTGGCAGTGCTAATTTGTATTAAAGTTGTTGTTGCATGACAGCCGGAAAAAGATTTAATGCTTGCCACCTGAATCAAGGCACGGAACATTGGTTTCTATAACTGCCATGAATTTGAATCGAGGCCAGTATCTCTAAATTTGAAATAAACTGATACTCTGTCTTGAAAGAAGATACAGGCCACTTATGTTGTGGAAGGTATTTAGAAAATAGTATTTCAATTTAATTTTTTAGCAATAAACACACACACACACACACACATTTTCAAATTGTTAGGCTCCTCGGCACTGTGGCCTGTAGTGGTTCTTGCTGTTGGAGGTTCACACGGGAGAACTAAGAAATGCTTGCAGCCATTTATTATCCACTTCCAGTCAGGAGTTAGCAGTGAGTTTGCACCCGGTTCCAGGTTTGGCGTTTCTCCTCTTACCACAGAGGAGCTGCTCACTTCATCAGAAAGTCATTATCCCTCTTGGATGTCACTATGGTTCAAAGTATTACAGTATTGCATTAGGAATTTAGATTTTAACCCAGCCACCCTGCTGTGGTAAAACCTTAGAGCCACCAGATGCAAAATCCATTCACATGCCTAGCACAATAAAAATGATGATGATGACAATAATTCATATTTAGCATTTGCAAAAACATCTTTCATCTGAAGAGCTTTTGTAAACGGAACATGCATCTTGAGACTACTTTATAGAAAGTGATCTTTGAGTCCAATATGGAAATGAATCCACCTCTGAGGTGAAATGTGGCAGCCATTTAATTATTTTTAACAGGGTACATAGGAAGCACAGTTGTATCTCTATGCAGTAAATATTTTTGCTGAGAAACTAAATGATATGTTACATTAACATCTTCAGACTATAGTTTTATTCTTACTGAAAAATAACACGTTCTTTTTGATTAGAAAAATTCGCAGAAAGTTGACTGTTTAAAAACTAAATCTCTCCTGTGTTCTTTTTTTTCAACCCATGGAGGATCCCCTTCCGGTATCGTAGCGGTGTCTCTCAGGTGTCCAAGTGCCACGCATCTTATTTCACCTTCTTGGTTGGAGTTGTAGTTAGGGCTTCAGCAGCACGCCGAGTTGATGGGCACGACCAAAGCACACGCAACTCTTCATTGCACAGATGCAAATAATCCCAGGCCAGTGTCTCTTCCCTTCACACGTTCTCCCTGGGTGATCTCATTCATTCCTAGGGTGTCAAATAGCAGCTCTAGGCTGATGGCCCCTTACGTTTCATCTCTGCTTCCCATGGCTTGCCTCAGTGTCCGCCGTATTTTTCTTTCTCCTCTCTCAAGGTATCGACCCAGCACCACCAAATTCCCCAATAGGATGCCCCTTAAAATAATGTCTCTCTCTGGATGTGCTCCTTAAATATTAACTCTTATATTAATTCTTATTTATTTAATTAATCTCACCTCGTGCTTTTACTTCTGTTAGATATGCTCAATACTTGGCAGCATTTAAGACAACCTTCCCCTTCCCAAATCCAGTTTGTTCCTGAGTTCCGTGTACTTGGTCCCTTACATCTAACCACTACTTTATAGGAACCAGTCAATGGGTTTTTACTGTTAACCGGGGGATAAAGGAGAAGAAAGAAAGTGAAACCAAAATCATTCAGTTTCCCACCTGCTAATATCACTCAGAGGGTGGAGGCAGAGTTGAAACTATCGGCTAAAGTAAAGCTGTGGGTAACTTGCAGCTTTCCGTTATTGTTCTGTAGTGACAGGACAAATTTAAAAGTTTGAGGCTGTGCCAGAAATGATGTGTGTCTGGTTCGGCCATTTGTAACTGTTCACAGCATGGAATGGAATTATAAATGATCTTAAATGAAGGTGAAAGGACAATTTTTTAGGTGTAATTAAAGAAGAAAAACAAATCCCAACATACAAAACTGGATGTTTGAAGAGCATATTGCCATTACATGGAAGTATTTTCCCTGTCTTTAGCCAGTTATTATAGTGAATATATTCTCCATCAAAGATGAATGAATTCTTCAAGTTCTGTGTTTTTAGAGTATTTTGTAGGGCTTACAAACTTGAAAATTTTTTCCTTGTGAAATTTTGTATTTTTCTTGAGAAATTCTCTCCACCAAATTTGTGTGTGGGTGCTTTATATTGATGGATTTATTTATTTAAATGTATATATTCCCAGTATATTGAGGGAGCAGGACACTCGTATTAAATCATTCATTTTTGAGATGAACACTTTTATCCCTGGCATTGTAGGTTTTACCTTAATTTTGTTCTTCCAACAATGATCTTGAATGCAAAATTTCCCTTTATAAATGAAAAAATATGTATACCAGTATTCATTCCAAAAGTCCTTGCCAATGTGATAAATTTAAATCTTTGGCTGAAACTATAGGATGTGTTTTGGGTTTCCTCCTTCTCCAATGATGGCTGTAAATTAGTGATGCTATACTATATGTAGTGTATCAAAGCTTATCAAATGAAATAGTATTATTAAGTGTAGTGCAGAATAGCTCATTCAGAAGAAAAATTGTTTAATACAACATGGTTTAAAATGAAAGCCTGACTGACTAGACTCAGTGATTCAGTATATATAATGCATTGTAAGTTGCCCCGTGTTCTGAAAGTGAGTTGGATAATGTTTTGATGTAACCCTGATCTGGATTATAAAGGCTCAATCTTAGTTTTGGTTGACTTTAATCCCTGCTGTATCTTAGAGTTTCATGTGGAATTAGAATCAGAGTGAGGAGTCTTCCGAAGATCTTCAGAGATCTTCCACTTGGATAGAGTCAGTGATGCCCTTATATAAACCTTGCCAATTTTTAGTACTTGTATAAACTGAAAGTGCTCACAAAGGACTAGATACAAAAAAAGAAAGAGATGAACTATAACAGAGACCTGGTGTTCTTTTATCAACATTTTGTTGTCACCCTTATTTGGAGATGTGGCCATGTAAGTTGACTACCTACATGCTTATGTTTCAATTTTTGATAAGCCTTTCTTATGCTGTATTGTAAATGGAAATAATATTTAAAACACGTTTTTATTTTCTTCTAATATTTACAAAATGTATTCTAACATTATCAGCAAATTGGATAACCTTGGGATAGCTGGAACACTGTTGTGTTTGCATGTATTTTTTAGAGATAGGAACTGTTTCAAAAAAACAACAACAACAACAATGGACCCAAAATAATGTGTTTATTGTTCATTCTTAACAGAAGCTCTATTTTCTCTTGTAGGGTGGAAACAGTTGACGTTAATTATCCTTAGTCATGTGAATATTCTGTGAATTTTTGCTTTAAAAGGGTTTCTGGAGGATTGGCCACCAAGTCTACAGCTTTGGTTTAGTCATTCCTGTGTTCTAAAAGCGCAATATCTGATTTAATTGTTAAGGACGATTACATCAAGGGAGGTTTTCTGACTTGATGTCTACCTTGCCAACCAATTAAATCCTGGGTGTAATGTGCATAAAGATGTAAGGAATCTGAGGGCCAAATTGTATCTATTCTCTCATAAAGGGAGTTCTTTAAATTATGGTAATGATTATTACTTGATATTTATGAGAGCCATCTGGGCATGACATTCCAGAATACTGCCTCAGCAAGATATGCTTATACTCAGACTTAGACAAACAAGCAAATAATATATATTGATAAAGAAATGGAGAACAAAGAAAGGAATCCTGTATGTGGGCTTGGTAACAGTGGTTTTTATATATTCAATTTAGGGAGGCTTCAGTGATGTGTCTTGGAGGAGAGAGGTACAGCTACAATGGTCTAGAGGCTACTGAACATTTTTGAAAAGTCAGAAATGTACAGCATACAAAAATATATACCACACATATAACCTAGTAAAGGGATCTTTGGTTATTACAAGTCTGCCTTGTTGATGTTAGGCTGTTCCCATGCAAACTGGGATTTTTAGTGTTTCAGGAATTAATGCTTAATGCTTGTTTTTTGTGAAGAGTTTAATGCCCAAATGTATGTTATATTTAGTTAGGGAATTGAACTTCTTTTGGAATTCTCAGTATAGACTTCTGAGGAAGATATCTTTTTTTTTTTTTTTTTGGCGTGTATGCCAGCTAGGGATTATGTCTGAAAAACAAACAAAATGAAACAAAATCCACAAATTCATAAGAAAGGACACATTTTGGAGGTGAAAAGAAGGCAGAAAAAGAGATCTCAGGCTTCTAGGAGTGCAAATAGTCGATCTCTGTGAGCATTTCACAAGGATGTTTAGGATTCAGATTCTGAATATGGATGGCAGCAGGTTGATTCTTCCTAATGCACGGAAATAGCTTGGAAGAAGCTATAAAGTCCTATCATGTCATGGGTTGGTGAGCGAGGATGGATTTACACGATCAAGGATATAAATGGCTGTGAGTGAGTCGTTAGTCATAAAGTCCACGATTCTTCATAATTGACATGGCTTTCCCTTGTCATTCATACAGACAGCGGTAAGGATGGGGAGCTGCTGTCATTGTCCCAGCAGCCCGGAGAGCCCGCGTAGACGCCGCTGTGAGGATTCTGAACTCAGTACAGAACACTTGTATGCCTCTTGCAGCCTGTGTGCAGCTGTGTTTTTGGATGTTTTGCATCTTTTTAAAAATCATGCCTGGAGCACCAGCTATACGCTGCCCTTTCTCATTTGTATTGTTTAGAGAACAGAATATGAGTAATGGGTTTTTTTTTTTTCCCCCAAGGGTTACTATGTACCTGCGTTTTGAGAATAAGATAGAAGTGTTCTCATGCCATTCATCATGGTTCAGCCTTAAAAGGCATGCTCTAATGAGGAGACAGGGAAGTGGATTCTCTGCAACTGAAAACATTTTGGATAGATTATGGGGCGTCTACCTTCCAAAGGTTCATGGCTATTTAGCACACTGAAAAGATTTGGATGCAGCTGATTTCCTTTGACCATCAGGGAAAGTATGGAGAAAGGAGAACGGGAAAACTCTGTGTGCATTGGTTTATGTGTGTTGATGTCAGTGGGGAGGATGAGGTTTTGGGTTCCATTACTGTATGTCAAGTATATTTTTAAATGTGACTTAAACCTAAAGGCAATGCAAAACACCGATCAAAGGCTTCTTCATGAATTAACTTATTTTGGGGATGTTATTGGGCATTTTTAGTAGAGGCACAGTTATAAACTTTGTTTTGTAGCTTACTGGTAGGGTTAGAAAGTTAGCCGTACCACTAAATAAGATTCGGTAAGAGGAGTATTGTAGCTTTGATTGAGCTGGGCTAGGGGAATGGGGGTCTTTAGCTTAGGGTGGATATGATTTTACTTTATTATATTTTTTAAGGTGGAGAAATGAATGAGGCATGCATTCATGTTTTTCACCTAGGCCAAATGGAAGACTTTTCAGTGATGTAACCCATTAGGTTGGAGAAGCTTTTCTGTGGAGCTGCCCCGCGGTGCTGAGAATAAGTTATGAATGCTGCACTGTTTCAGCGCAGAGGGCCTTGCCGGGAAGAGAGCGGTGTGCCTGGGCCCCAGCTATTGAGGAGATGCCAGTCAGGGATGAAAACGTCTTTCATGAAACTATAGCTAACTTCCCTGTGACACATTACCATAAAGCAGAGAGTATTTTTAAAACCAATAGTGTGAAAATATGCACAATACCTTACAAAAGTCAGAAGGCTTTATTTTAAAGTATGCAAGTTGAGTGACTAAAAATATACAGGTTTGTGTCGGAATTCTTTTTAGTGAATTGGGCTAAGCAATTTTCCTCCTCTCTCCCTCTCTCCCTGTTCACAGCTCTGATTTCTTTTGCCTTTTGGTTACAACTACAAAAGATGTCTTCTGAGACAAATGCTGGTGCATGACATCAGGACGAAGGAATGCTCAGCCCAGTCCAGCATGTTCAAAAGCATCAGCTGCTTGAAAAAAATGTTACATTTTTTCAGGATGGATTAAAAAAATTAAGATGATTCCCCGAGAGGGGGAAGTTAGGTGTAGACTTTTACAGAAGTTTGTTGTTATTTCCAGGGATCAGAGACACACTAAAATTGGAATTGGATTTTGAGCATTAGTAACATAGTGTTTTTCCTCAAACAGAAGATGTCCTGTGGTCTTTAGGAAACAAGTGATAGTAATAACAACAGTAGGATAGCATAAAGTTGTAAATTTTGTAAAAAGCACATACTTAAAATTGTAAATTTTAAGTACTGCATCTTTGATTTTAGACAGTATAGTTTTATGAATTTATAAGATTAATAAATGATTATATGTCAAAATAATTTTAATTTCTTTTGTTCTTAAGTAGTACCATGGCTTAATTTGGAGTATTTCCATAAAATTTCCAATACTTAGGTAAAGTGGATATTAATTAAAATAACAAATACTTTGTCATGGCTTAATCTATGAGAGAAATAGAAAAAAAAGAATTAAAAAAACTATCAATATCCTAGTAAAGTTAATATTATTATTAATTTCCACTTTTAGTTCTATCTACATCAATAGAAAATGGAAGTTCTGGAAAATTTTTATCAAGTACAATTTCACAAAAATATATCAAAATGCCAATATGTAAAATATTCAAATCAGACTGAAGAAGTCATTGCTTTGGTGATTTATTGACTATATATTTAAAAATTATCATCTTTAAGTATTGCAAATCTCTGTTCAGTTATGGCTTAAAGTTTTAATCATGTTAAAGGTAAACTGAGTCACATTAAAATTTTCAAGAGTTTATTTGAGCATATGTCGATTCTAATTGGACAGCACCAAACTGAAGGTGGTTAGGAGCGCTCCACCAGCAGGAGCTAGGGGCAAGGTTCTTGTAGAGCAGAATGCTGAAACAAAGCAAAGAAATTATTTGGTTGGCTATTGCTTAAGCTGGTGCCTTATTTGGGAAAGCCAAGTTGGCCGTTGGTGATTGGTTGTTCTTAAGTTTCACTCTGTTGGGTTCTAGAGCTTGACTCTGGCTTAGGTTTTGGTTTACTTAGGTAGCTACCAAGACATTCTTGCCACCCCAGGCTAATGGCATCCATGTTTAATTACTTTAACAACCATTAAGTAATAGATGCTAAAACTTTACACCAAGAAAAGTGTTCATGGATCAAATGATTTCTGCCTGCAGGGAAAGGGCAAACAAACAGTAAGGAAAGGACCAGATGGACTGGGTCACGTAGACTTGGCACAGCAAGGCCAGGGAGTGCCTTCACCGTATCCTGTGGGAGTTCAAAGTGTGCATGCCTCTTGAGTAGGAAAGGGGAGTTTGTGGGGAGGGTCTGCTCACTTAACTAGGCATTGCAGTCTCCCGAGTTGACTGAGGCTGGCAAAAGGCAACTTCCGTCTACTTTTTATGTGTGCTTTTTGGAAACTGAGCCTCTAGTAATGACAAGAAAATGATGAGACTGGAGAGACCTTTCGTTTATGCTTCTTGGCCATATGTTTTTCTCGGGGCAAGAACATAGAGACTTCAATATGAGAACAAAATAAGGGAAAGATTATATGTACCGAAGATAAAGCAAATAATTCTGATACACTTCTGGATAAGTTTTCCAGTTGAACTGTGGATTGAAGACATTTACTCCTCAGTAGTCATGGCCTCTTTGACTTTCCTTCTAATAGATTTTTCACTAATTAATTTCTCTCCAATAGGTAGCTACAGTTGACTCTTGAACAACATAGGTTTGAACTGCATGGGTCCACTTTACATTTTTTTTTTCCAGTAAATGCAGTACAGTTCTGTAAATGTATTTTCCTTATGATTTTTTAAATCATGTTTTCGTTTCTCTAGCTTACTTGATTGTAAGAATACGGTATAGAATACATATACCAAATATGTGTTAATTGACTGTTCATGTTTTCAGGAAGGCTTGCAGTCAACAGTAGGCTATTAGTAGTTGAGTTTCTGGGGGAGTTAAAGTTATACTCAGATTTCCTACTGTGTGTGGGGTCAGCACCTCCACCTTTGTGTTGTTTTAAGGGCCAACTGTGCTTGCATTTTTCGTAGGTACGTTATAAAACATTCAAGGATTTGGTAACTGTTTATAGCATTCAGGATAATTTGGGAACAACAGAAAAAATTTCTAGCTGAGCATTTGGCATAGTTAATCTGGTGATGATTTAACTGAAAAAAATGATTTTTTTTAAAATTCTATAAGCCTGGCTTTTCTGCATGTTCATAGCAGACCTTTGTCAAAGAAAAGAGTCAATAGGATAATTTTCTTTAATCTTTCATCTTCTTAGTTAAAAAAATTTGTGAAAGGTAATTCCTTCTGGTTTATGTCAGTAGTATAGAAACAGACACATTGATATATTAACAGTGATTAATTAAGATATAATGATGGATAACAACCTGACTACTCCATATACCCATTTAGGATTCAGGCTTTTGCTTGGTCTGGTATTATATGAGAAGAATGAGAAAATCTTGTATTTATGTGGTATCTTTCTCATGAGGACCCTGGAGGTTGAGATCTGTCATCTAGGACCTGCCAGACTCCCTGGGAGGAGAGGCAGTAGTGGAGACAGATGCGTGCAAAGCAACAGCTACAACTAGTGTAACGTATGCTGTGAAAGAGGCAGGTACGAAATGTTCTGGTGCTGCCTTAGAATTGGGACACCAGACTCATTGTAGAGGCTCAGGAGTAGATGTCAGGGGGATGGGAAGCCTTCCAATCTTGAAGGATAAGAGAGAAGTACAAAAGGAATGAAATCTTGCCATTTGCAACAACGTGGATGGAACTGGAGGGTATTATGCTGAGCGAAATAAGTCAATCAGAGAAAGACATGTATCATATGATCTCACTGATATGAGGAATTCTTAATCTCAGGAAACAAACTGAGAGAGGGTTGCTGGAGTGGTGGGGGGTGGGAGGGATGGGGTAGCTGGGTGATAGACATTGGGGAGGGTAAGTGCTATGGTGAGCGCTGTGAATTGTGCAAGACTGTTGAATCACAGATCTGTACTTCTAAAACAATACATTATATGTTAAAAAAAAAAGATAGCAGGAAGGGAAAAATGAAGGTGGGCAATTGGAGGGGGAGATGAACCATGAGAGACTGTGGACTCTGCAAAACAAACTGAGGGTTCTAGAGGGGAGGGGGGTGGGGGGATGGGTTAGCCTGGTGATGGGTATTGAAGAGGGCACGTTCTGCATGGAGCACTGGGTGTTATACTCAAACAATGAATCAAGGAACACTACATCAAAAACTAATGATGTAATGTATGGTGATTAACATAACATAATAATAAAAATAATAATAATAATAAAAAAGAAAGAAGTAGGCAAGTAGATTAAGTGGAGAAGGACGTTGTAGGCACAGGGGCAGAAAGGCCATAGGGAAATCTACATCGGCTGTTGCGAACCTGACACATTTGGTCATGTGACAGGAAACAAGGTTGAAAAGCTCTAGTTTGGGAAATCATTAAAATTATATTTTGGGCAATGAATTTGGAACTTTATTTTATACTTCCTATCACAGTGCCTGTGGTTTGAATTAAACTGAAAGCTGCAAAGGATTAGCTTGGGAGTGAGCTGGTTAGATGTGAATTTTAGAAAACTAGCTCTGGTGGTGATGGGGAGTGAGATCAGAAAAAGGAGATGCCAATGTGAGGTGATGTGGTCCTCCCAGCGAGAGATGGTACCCTGATCAAAGTAGTGCGAAAGGGGATGGGCTTCATAACTTATAGGAGGCAAAAGCTATAGAAATTAATTGCTGGAGGGATGTGAGGGGTGAGAGAGAAGGAGATAGTCATGATAAGCAAAGGTTTCTGAGTCATCGGTTTGTGTTTTTATTCCCTGAAACAGGGAATGTAGGGAAGGGAGCAGATTTGTGCCAGACGATGATGAGTCCTATTTTGGACATTTTGCGACTGAGGATTTCCATTAAAATGTGAAGTGGCAGAAACTCAAGTATTTGTAGACAAATCCAGAATATGAAAATAATTGAATGTATTTGATAAGTGAATGCTTGTTGAATGACTGAATGGATGTGTAGATTAGTCATCAATTCATTACATTTTAAATGACTATTATTGACTTGCTGTAATTATTTTAAAACCATACAGCAAGATAAAAAGCATTCTAATTATTATAAAAGCAAAAGTAGAAGTCACAGAAACAATTCTTTTTGTTGCATAAAAATTTCCAAATAGGTTAATGTGACTATACATAACCCTGCACTTAAAGTTGATTAGTCTGAGTGCTATGCTAACATTTTCCTCTTCCCTGATTGCCTATTTTTTGCATTTCTTCATAACAATGGAAGGCAACTCATGGGTGAACCCAGTAGGTAGAAGAATAGATGTGAGGAGAAGTGACCAATAAAAAACTTGAAAACTAAGAATGAGTGTAGTTTTTTATAAGTTGGTGGAGGATTAATCCATTTAGACTCAAGGCTTATTCTTGGTGAGATTTATTACTGGAGGCTTGTCAGGATCAGTGAGATGGTCGTAAATGGCCCTATAGTGGTATATTTGTGATCATTTTGTGATAAGGATTGCTATTATTCATGTTCCCCCTGAAAAGCCAGCCTGGTTATTGGGGCTGTACTTCTAGAAAAATTGAGTCCTATGTAAGAAATAATCTGGACTCCAGGGGTAATGTCTCCTTCTAAGACTACCTTGGAGGCTTTCCCTTTGGACGAATCAAGGTCCTCAGGCTGAGGTGTATCTGGCCCTTTGGCAAACGTAGCCTTGATTTCTAGCTTTCTGTCCATCTGCCATGGTTTTTCAGCAATGGTAGAAGCATTGTCTTTTGAAGCTGTACAAGGTACTGGTTTATATGTTCGCAAGGGCAGTAGAGACTGAATGTAGGTAGAATTCTTCCTTCTAGCCCTCTATAAAATAACACACATCATTCATTTAAAGACTAGATGACAAAAATTTTTGATGATAATTACTTTTCATCTCTTAATTTGCCTCATTCAGATCATAACCCATGACTAGTTCAAAGCAATTTGATTGAATTGCAAGTGCCATTCCCGATATTCCACATTACAGGGTATCATTCAGGGTTAGTTAAAAAATACTTGCTTTTGCATCCCCCCTTGAGCCTCACAGTAAGACATTCATTGCCTTGGTTATTTGGTGGTGGCATGGGCTCTGTCACTCAGCAGGCCAGCCCGGAAGTCTGATGTTGTCAGCACTCAGAGGGCAGATCCCTCTCTTTCCAGTGGACTCATGTTAACCACATTCATGAGGCTAATAGAACCAGAATGCCAAATTATTCATTTACAATGAGAAATACAATCACACAGATGGAATGCTTGTCTTAGCAAGACCCTCACATTCTTTTCCGGCAGGGAGAGCAGATCACACTGAGAAGGGGCTCAGTGGGCATGGGATCAGAATGGGGGAGTAGGATGAATCAGACTAACAGCCTGGCGCTGCCTGCTGGCCATAGACTGGTCAGGAGGACAGGATTGCTCAAGTCTGTTAACTGAGGCAGCTCCTCCATGAAGGGAACATTCAGCATTGATCTCTGGTGCTCTCGTTTTCTAAGTAGTGTCTGTGGCTAAGGCATCCCTTTCTGAGCATCATAGTCTTTCTTTAGGTTGTCAGGTCATTAACAAATCTTGATGAGAAGTCATGCTGTTTCTTTACAATGACTTGGCCTTTTTTGGTTCTCATTTATTAGTTATTGTTACAGTAGACATTTCATAGAGCAGTTTAATTTCCAGGTGTTTGGACGGTGCCGCTGATTAGCCCCCAGGTACAGGCAGTGTCTAGAACTGAGTCAGCAAATGCTGACTCACTGCCTGTCCCCAGCCTTGGAGCCGTACCTGTCACAGAGCCTGACGTGGGGCTGTCTGGGAGGTGAGTTGCTGTGGTTATCTTCATTTTAGAAGTAGGGGAAAGTAGGGAGCCACAGTGTGTGGTGACCGCATTTTCCAAGCCCAATATCAAGATCATATGAAGGCACTAATGATTTCTCTTTATTGGGAAAGATTATATGAAATATACATGTCAGGATACAATTCAGCATGAAGGAGAAGAATGAGGCAAAGATGACTCCAAAGTTTTGCATGACTAGAAGAATGGCAATATCAATAATCAATAGAGGTAGACTGAGATACAGAGATAGTTTGGCAAAGAAAATGATAATTCTCTTAGGACTATGTTGCTTATGAATTGTGTGAGAGCACAGGGATGCAGACGTAGGTTTGTGAGTGACCAGTTTTAGAGGTTTGAGAGTAGTAAGAATGGAGAGACTCCAAAGGAAATTAAAGAAAAAACAAACAAAAACAACTTTTAAGGAAGTGGCTGAAGTGTAGGGTCAGGAAATGCAAGGAGGTGAGAAATGCTAGAGGAAAATATAATCAAATGCAATCAATTTCCCTGCTTTGTGTAAGGTCAGGTGATCCAGGAGATAAGAAATATAAGAGGAAATCATAAGCAAATGCACAAAAAGGAAAGATGATTTTGGACCTAGAAATGGCCCCTGAACTTAATATCACATATGGCAAAAGTTACATTTATTAGCCATTTTGTGCTTTTTATTAGTTCAACGATGGGTTATTTTCCACTTGACGGGCGGAAGTTCTGTACTTCACCAACAGATTGTGGTCTTTATTTCCCACCATAAATTAATTATTCTCTCCAATTTATTTTCGATGAATATGATTTAGGTTTTGAATGAAGTTAGTTTTTAAAAAAGAAAGAAAAGCTTTAGAAAGTTAAAATATTTTTACCTTTTTAAAGATGGTTTTATCTTCATGGCTTCATAGATATAGTCACATTTTGATTAATAAAATCGTGGCATGAGACTCTTTTTAGTTCTTTCCGATATTATCAGATACTCTGTTTAATAAAGCACTTTTGTTTACATAAACAGTATCTTAGCTTATCACAGCCCAGAAGGAATTTGAAGAGGAGGATTTTTAAGTCAAATTAATTACCTTCTGCCCCAGGGAAAGAGAACCAGCAAGTTTGCAGAGATATCTTCCTCTGAGTTTTCTAAGTAAAAGAGGTGATAGAGAGAGAGGCTGGGTGCTCTGAGGGGGTTCGGGGCTGGGGGGAGGAGGTAAAGGTGATGGACTGGGATAGCTAGTTGTTATTTTGTTTGAGATATGATATTATGAATTCCGTGGATACCATAAATATGAAAGTACTTACATTTGTATTTGAATGCATAGTATTGAGGAAAAATGTAAATTATATTGGGATTCTATGGCACCTCACTCTTCCATCTAATACAATAGATTCTTGTAAACTGACTCCCGAGATATAATGAATTAATACCCTGTCAACAAAGAGTTAAGATTGGTTAATGCTACTCATACCTCTCCTTCAAAAAAAAAAAAAAATCAAAACCACAGTAACTAAATATACAATACTTCTATATAGACTAGAGTACAAAATATTTTTCCTCCATGAAAAAATGTAATTGGACTGAATAACAATGACTTCATATAAAAAGAAACTAATTTTTGATGAAGTTTGCAAGATAACTATTTATTATTAGGGCCTTAAAATTAAAAAAAATTGAATAGCCATCCTAGTATTTATGTTTCAAACATTTAAGCACCTTGAGTTCCTTGAATCAAGATTCTCTACTTGAAATAATTGTCATTTCACTAAGGAAGCAAATAAGTCTTGGGAAGATGTTGTAACGACAGGAAAGAAAGAGGAATGTTTCAACAGGAATCTGAAGCAGGGGCAGCTCAGCACAGTAGACAGAGTGTAGGTTCAAACCCTCGTTGTGATACTAGCTGTGTGGTTTTGGACAAATTATGTAACCCTTTCACACCTCAGGTTATCCCTTGCAAATTGGCAATAATACTCACACAGGGCTTCTGTAGCTTTAAACAGGATGATGCATGTAGATATGTCAGGCACCGGAGGCATTCAGTACATGATGATTCTGAATAGGAGAAATCCTGCTGAGTACTTTCACTCCTGCAAAAACCAACCATGAATTGGGAACCAGCCTTTTTGGGGGGAGGGGTGGGGAGATACCAACAAGGAACCTTTACATCTCATTTTTGGCTCTTGTAATTTCAGCCATGCCCATTTATTTTCTTCCTCTGCTTCCTTTTCACAATCATGCTCTTAGGTCACCTTGCATTCGAATGTGAACATTTTCCAAACTGATTTCCTTGGCCCTCTTTTCTCCTTGTTCTAAATCTCTCCTGGAGTTACCTTGTTCTGTATATCTCCTTCAACTATGCTCTGGCTCCATTACTCCTAAACTTACATTGAAACTCAGCCTCATCACTTGATCAGAATTCCTCATGGCCCATTGAACATCTGTGGTAGATGTTCGGCTCTTGTAAATCAGCCCTTCTAACTCTGTGCCTTCACTAAGGGCTTTCTCCTTCTTGTTCTGTAACCTGGTTAATGGTTGAACCATCCATCCAGTTACTCAAGATAGAAACCTAGGAGTCACCACTGACTCTTCCGTACATAACTTCCTGTTTGCTCTTAATTCTCTCTACTTCTGTGTCCCATCACTGTGGTCCTAGCTAAGGCACTGCTATCTTTCATCTAGGTAACTGAATAGCCTCTTAACTGCCTTTGTTCTTTCTATGTCATGGCCTGTTTAAAAACTTTCACTGATGGGAATATATCAGCCACCATGGAAGACAGTTTGGCAGTTTATCACAAAGTTACCTAGCAATTACAGGTATCTACTTGAAAGATTTGAAAACAGGTACACAAACAATTACAAGTACACACATGTTCATAGCAGCAGTATTTGCAATAGCCAAAAGGTGGAAACAGCCTAAATGCCCATCAACAGATGAATGGATAAGGAAATTGTGGTATATGCATTAAAATGAAACACCCTTTGGCCGTTAAAAGGAATGAAGTAGTGATACTTCATGGTATCACATGGACATGGATGAACATCAAAAATGTTGTGCCAAGTCAAAGAAGCCAGGTACAAAAGGTCACATAGTGTATTATTCCATTTATATGAAGAGGTAAATCTGCAGAGAAAGAACACAGCTTGATGGTGGCCAGAGCATAAGGCAAGCAAAGAATGGGGAGCAGCTGCTTAGTGGGTGTGGGGTTTCCTTTCGTGGTGATGAAAATACTTTACAACTAGATAGAGATGGTGGATGCACAGCTCATTCAGTAAATACTATCGAAGTGTTCACTTTAAAATGATTAAGTTTATATTGTGTGCATTCCACCTCAACTTAAAAAAGCAACAACAGATTTTCACTGGCTCCCCCTTATGTGCAGACTGAAGTTCTCTTTCCCATCCATATGGGAATAGGTGCTGTTCCTTAAATACCGTGTACTTTCCTCATTCTCAGCTTTGGCTTATGCCATTCTCCCTTGGTAAAGCCCAATTGCATCCTTTGAGGAGGAACAGAGATACCAGAATTTCCTCTGTGAAATATTCCCCACTCTTGCCATTTAACCGGATGATTGCTATTCTCCCTCCCCCCTCTTTACTGTCATAGACCTGACCCCAGCCTGCATGGTGCTGTATCTAGGTTAGTGGTGTTCCTGCCTCTTTCATGTTTGTATTCCTCATGCAGGGAACACAGTAGGTACTCAAAGGTGGCTCCTGTGTTTTATTTTTAAAGACTAATATTTGCTTCTTTAATTTCAATTATTGACTGTGGTTTAGAAAAAATCCAGTTGAACTTCTGTTCTATCCCTTGATTTATAATAAGAGTATTGTGAGGAATGAGATGGGGATTATTACAAATGTTATATTTCTTGTCAAATACAGTTGCATTTTGTAAATGATTATTCAGTGTAAGTCTCCATCCTGAACTATTTTTATTTCTAGTAATTGCAGATATATTTTAAGAATTATTTCCTTTGATATTTTGGAGAAGAAACAATTTTAACTTAAGCCTCTTACCTTTGGTAATGGTGCTCCCAAAAAATGACATATTTTGGGGAGAAGATCTGTTAATGATATATTTTCCTAGGCCAGTTATCCTTACTGCTACTTGGTTCCTTTTATTTCCCCCCTTAAGTGTATTTAGAATGAGCTTCTGTTGCTGGTAGTAAAAAATATCCTAAATAATGCAACTTAGCGTGCTACAATCACCACATTTACTCTGGAGCTTTGAATAGGAGTAAGATTCAGTCCTTGTCCCAAAGTGTTGGCAGTGGGTTGGGGTGAAGCAAACAGGAAAGCCCACAGTTACCACCCAGTGTGATGAATGCTGTAATTGACGTTTATACAAAATGACGCGGTATCACAAAGGAGGGAAACCGTCACTCTGCTGGGGGGAACAGAGGAGGTGGCACTGGTGCCATGACATAGTTGAGTTTTGTTTTGTTTTATTTTATTTTATTTTATTTTATTTTATTTTATTTTATTTTATTTTATTTTATTTTATTTTATTTTATTT
>NW_023270826.1:2759630-2806771 GCF_011800145.1 Mirounga leonina | reverse complement strand
TTTATTTTATTTTATTTTATTTTATTTTATTTTATTTTATTTTATTTATTTGAGAGAGCGAGCATGAGTGGGATGGGGGAGTGAGCGGGGGAGCGGCAGAGGGAGAGGGAGAAGCAGATTCCTCTCTGAGCAAGGAGCCCAATGCCAGGCTGGATCCCAGGACCCCGGGATCATGACCTGAGCTGAAGGCAGACGCTTAACTGACTGAGCCACCCAGGTGCCCCACAGCTGAGTTTTAAAGAATGAGTTGTGGCAACAGGGTCTAGTGGTTTCTGGAGAGTGTCAGCAGCCTCCGACTTAAAATATTTTTGCCAGTTGTTGTCCAGGTCAGACATGTGTAAACCAATTTTGATCAATTTGAACTTCTATGCTACCAAATATCTAGTAGAAACTGACTTTCTTTATCTCTTGTCAAATCCCATGTTATTTTACTTTTCCCATTGTAATATATATTTTTTTATTTAAGCGTAATTGACACCCAACGTTACATGAGTTTCAGGTGTGTAACTTAGTGATTTGACAAGTTGATACATTATGCTCCGTTCACCATGAGCGTAGCTGCCATCCGTCCCAACTGCATCACGATGACAACAATATCGCTGACTATTTTAATGACTGTTGCCGAAATGAGATTTACCACATTTACCACTAGACTCAGACACCAGCTAAATGTGCTCCGTTGCTTAGCCTCTGTGTTCTCCCGTGCTGCGTTGGATCTGACTGCCAGGTTTCACTCTGTGGACCAGCTCCTTCCTTGATGACGCTGGATAAACCAGGTGCCACCACAAGACTGTGCCCCTATTTATGTTATAGACCCGGATCTTGTGAGTTGTTACACGTCTGGTGCCAGTATATGAGTAGAGGTTCGAACTTCAATTAGTTGAGTTTATGAAGCACTGACAGTGTAGGGCAATATATGAGGCATGTAGGAAATTACAAAGGAAATAGGAAACACAATCTTTGTTCATATTGAGTTTATAATCTAATGGAACAAATATAAATGGAGATACATCGTAACAGATAAAATAAACATAAAAACATAGTCATAACCAGTTACAGATGGATAGAGATATTTGCACAAGTGCTGTGGGGTTGGGAAAATGATTTCAGTGACTACTGTCAGCCGGGGTAAGTCAGGAATTGTTTCAATACAGGATGTGAAACTTAGGCAAAAATGTGAAGGACAGGAAGGACAAGGATTAGGGTGGGGGAAATCATTATAGGAAGTATGAATGGAAATGAGTAAAATAAATGAAAACAGAGGGAGTAGGCAGGCTTTTGGTAGACCGTGGTAAGGTTTGTTTGAACAGCTGAGGTTTTATAAGAATCAGATTTATTTTGGAAACCCTTAGCGTAGGCTAACTGCTGTAACAAACAATCCCAAATATCAGTGACTTAATGCAATCAAAGGTTGCTTCTTCCATCAGATCCAGTTGGAATCTGCATGTGGGTGGGGTCTCTATTCTTTGCATTGATTCAGGGTTCCAGGCTCCTTCCAGCTAAATTCTATGTTCTGGGAGTCTTCTAGGTTCTAAGAGTATTTCATTCAGGTGGTGAAAGGGACAGAAAAGGGAGGATAGTCTGAGGGAAGAATATGAGGGCCCAGCTTGGAAGTAACCCCACACACATTCTGCTGACCAGAAAGCAGGCATATAGCCATGCCCCTATGTCAGAGGCTGGGGAAAGTAATCTAGGTGGGTGCCCAGGAGAAAAAAGGCATGAGTTTGGGAAAATACAGAGTAGTCTCTTGCTATCATTTTTATGCTAGTGTCCTCCAAATCTAGATCACATCCTTATTTTTCACCTAAAATTTACTTTGTTCTTTTTAATTTGCCTGGTGAGCTTAGATGCCCTGCCATCACCTCACTCACCAACCCCCTTCTTTCCTAACTTTGTTATTTGTAATTTTTTTTATCAACAATTTCTTCATTCTTTCATTACCTTAACATGATACTGTGGAGTCACTGTTAACTTCTTTTTCTTCTTTACTTTGTATATTTAACAATGTTCCTTCAGAATGCCTCTTCAGTATGTTCTTTTTTTCCTTCATCCATGTTCTGCACACTCTTGTCAGTGACCCCCTCTCCTCGTGATTGGACTGGCTTGATCATTTCCTACCTAGCATTCCGCCCTCAGTATTGCTGCTAGATAAACAATCACTTTCATCTTTCTACTCTTTCGCTTAGTAATCCTTTTTCCTCCCTTTGGTGTGAGGATGAATCCCAAATTCCTCAGTTATCCTTGAAGATTCACTGTTACCCTGCTTCTAACTCCTTTCCCGCCTCCTTTCTGACTCCTGAGCACAAGAAGGCTTTATTCCAGGCAGGCTGGTCTCATTAGTCTTTGAATTTACAGGATCTAATTCCCACCTGGAGATAGGAGCTTCCCCTGGAGAATGTGCTAATCTGTACTTTTTGGGAACAAGCCCCAGCTCCTAAAGCCTTGCACAAACACATTGGCTCTTAGTAATCTTTTACTTGCATGTTCCACTCACTCCGGTGGGCCCTTAGTCACATACAGCCTTGTTTTGCTCTAAAAACTGTTTGATGTGAGCATGTTTTGTCTTTCTTCATTGATTGTTAAGATCCATAAGGGCAGGGATTATGTCATATGTCTTATAATTTCCCACAGGGCCTAATATACAACTGGGCACAAGGTGATTCCTCAGTACCTACTTGCTGAATAAACACATGGAATGGAGATGAAGGTACTTAGGTGTGAAGATAATCATTTGGATAGGAGTTCTCATTTGATTCAAGAGGCAGTTGGGAGACATTGGTGGCTTCTGAGAACCAGAATCAAAAGTTACTCAGGGAAGAAGATCACAATTGTATGTAGGATCCTGTCAAGGTGAAAATAGACAAATACAAAATGTTGGAGATGGAGTTAAAGCAAAGAACTGCAGTGTCATGTAAACAATGTTGGGGCCCTGTTTCCTACAGGATTGGACAAGGCAGACATCGGAAGGTTCCTAGGAAGCATTGTAGACATAAAAGTAAGTCACTTAGTCATTGACACCCAGAGAGCAAAGGAGAGATGGTTCCCACAAAATCAGATAGCATCATACTGATTGGAACAAATTGGGAATAAGTGATAATTTGAATGTAATGTCGATTTATTTATTTATTTATTTATTTAAAGATTTTATTCATTTATTTGAGAGAGAGAAAGCAAGAGAGAGAGAGCACAAGAGGGGGGACGGTCAGAGGGAGAAGCAGACTCCCCGCTGAGAAGGGAGCCAGATGTGGGGCCTGATCCCGGGACTCCAGGATCATGACCTGAGCTGAAGGCAGCCGCTTAACTGACTGAGCCACCCAGGCGCCCCTGTAATGTTGATTTAATATGAGTTCCAAGTTCCGTCTCAAGTTGCACCAGGACTTTCCAATGCAGATGTTCTGCAGACATTGGCAGGATCGTATGCTTTAAAGAACTCTGACTGCAGCATTAGGAGACTGACGATCTAGTCCTGACTTTGTCGTCATTGGGGGTTTGTGACCTTGTGCAAATCATTTAAACTTTTTATATAGTTATTAATGCTAGTCAAAAAAATAAAGCATAGTAGTAAGGAGCTATAGGATTACAGATGTTCTCATTACTTGTGAAGAATTTAGATTGCTTAGATCTGAGTCCTTGGAGTCGTCTTTAAACGTTGTCTTATAGTCCACATCTAGTTCATCACCTTTATTCTTGAATCATCTATTTTATACTCCACATTCAGCTCATCTCTTCAACTCTGCTTTGAAAATATATCCCAAATCCGTTTATTTCTTGCCACCGTAGCAAGCTGTGTTAAAGCCACTATGTTACCCCACCCGACAGCTAGTCCCCTACTTTCACTTTCATTCATTCACAGTTTGTTCTTCTCAGAGAAGGCAGAATTATTCTTTCAAAGTAAAAATCAGAACAAGTGACTCTTTTGCTCAAAATCTTCTAGCAATATTAGTGTGCCCTGTTAGGCCATGCATTTTTTTATTCCCCTGCTCACTCTTTAGTGGCATTTTTACCACCCTTGTTCTTGCTTATTTAACTGTGCCTACATGTTTCTACCTCAGGGCTTTTGCACTTGCCTGGACTCCTCTTTTCTCAGATAATTCATGATTCCCATCCTAAAATTACTTAGGTTTCTGCTCTAATATCACCTTATCATGAGGGCTTTCTTGGTTACCCTATCTAAAATAGTTTTTTTTTTTTCACTCTCCATTTCCTTAGTTTATTTTTTTTCTTCAGTGCACATTTATTTATTTGTTCATTTTTTTCCATGGGGGCAGATATGGTCACTATCTATTCTAAGGGTATAGAACAATAATTGGCCCATAGTAGATGCTTATCATGTTTGTTGAATATGTAAATGAATCGATGATAATATAGGCGTAGGGGACATAGAAAATAAATAGAGACACTGCACTGATGTGGTGACTTTTAAAATTGATAAAAGTAAACTTGCTGACTTTTTAACACATACCGATGTTGTCTAAAATAGCAGAGTCCCCATGTATGACATGAGAGTGAATTTGCAAAATGCTACCGAAGTTGTCCGTGGCTTTTCTCACCTGCAGTCATCTGTGAAGAAGAAGGTGGTGTGGGGCAAGCCTTGGTAAAGTGTGTTATAAGATCACATGCTGGTGAAAGTTGATAAGAAGTGAGCTGATGCTCAGCTCCAGGAATTGAGAAGCACAGTCAGAAGAGAATTAAAAGCTGGAAGAAAAAAACCTATAGTTTTCTAAGTCACCACTTGACAGTTTGCATTCCAAATAGTCTTAGTATGTTTTTATTAAGTCAACCCATTTTGCATTGGGTATTGACTTTACTGAGCATAGAGCCAAGAGTTCACCTGCATTAGGTGGGTATCCCAGCAACTTGGGAATTCTAATAAAAATAATAATTTTATTCATAATTTTTTTTCATTCCTTTTCATTCCTATTCCATTTTAAGACATCAAAATTTCCTTTCTGTTTTTTTTTTTTGCTATATTTCAGTATTAGCTCTTTTTAATCCCTTTCAACCACATCCACAAAATAAATACTTATCAGTTACTGAGAAATTGGAATGTAAGCTCAATTATGTTAAAAACTAATGGGTAACACTAACACATAGTAACAGCTTCTTTTGCAATATTTATTCTCTTAGTGATAAAAAAAAAAAGCCCAACAGCCCATTGCTGCAGAAAGAATTTAGCTACAAGTTTATCAATTTGAGCAGGCCAACTGCACAACTAAATGCATGTGAAACTTAACAAATCCCTCGGGGAAGCTGACTGTAAGAATTTTCTAGTCTGTGTCGAGTTACTGAGGTGCGACATGGTGGATCGGACTTAATGCCTTCGGCAAGCACAATCAAATAGAGACAGTTTAAGATTTTTCTGTGTCCATGAAGGGAACTCTGGTAGGTGTCTAAATGAAGCATACAGAAAGGAATATAACACCATCATGAGCTCTCTTCCCTGAATATTTTGGCGGTTATTTTGGTTTAGAAGAAATCCAAGTAAGATTTACACAGGGTAAGCTTTGTAACAGTTGAAAGATTTAAGATTATGATTTGCTTTATAGGAATATGGGAAAATCCAAAGCATTTCCCCTTCCATTTTAATTTTAATTTTTAAGGAGAAAATTCAAGAATAGTGTATGTGATTTACTGGAGTTACTTTGGGTCATGGCAGTTTGATTTTGTGGTCTCTTAAATTTGACCATCCCACCTGCCCCCAGAATTTCAGAGGAGTTCAGTGTAAGAGAGTTACTGTAGTAAAGTAGTTGAGTGGGTAGGGTGTGGAGCCTGATTACTTATGGTTTGTATCCCAGTTATACCACCTATTAACATGTGACTTGGGGCAAATCAGTTCACCTCAGTGATTCTAATCTGTAAAATGGGTATAATATCACCAGTCTTAGAGTTGTATGAAGATTAAATGTGAAGCAGTTAGAGTAGGGCTTGACACATAGCACTCGGTAATTGTTAGCTCTACGATAGCAATGATTATAATAGTAATTTGTATAATAGTCATTTTTTGTATGGCTATTCGATGATCACTCAGAATAGCAATTGCCATTTCTCGGGAACATGAGTCATGTGGCAGTACTTAGCTGATGACAATCAATACGACAGGTAGGTTTGAGAGGAGGGTCCCCAGATGCTGAGAACATTGGAACCCCTGCCAGACAATGTTTTCCAACTAGGAAAGACACTCCTGAAGAGGAAATTCACTCTGAAATAACCTATGTCAGAAAATAGAGGGAACCTTTTAATCTAAAGGAGAGGATCAATAGACTGGAGTTGCAGGGGGAGTTGTTCTAGCTTTAAAGACAATGGAAAGCTCAGAATTGTGAAGGCAACTGCTCCTTGAACATTGCTTGGCTATTGGGTCATCAGGATTCAGAGAGATTCTCCCGTTGTTTCCAACATCAGCATCAAGGACAGCACCGAGGAGTCTTCCCAGCCACACCGTCCTTCAGGCTTTCCAGCTTTTTCCTGGAAGCTGTCCTCCTGGTACAGTCTTCCTACAGAAACCTTGCCACAACCCGTAACTCTGCAGCCTAGACAGCCAGCCTCGCAAGCCTGTCATTCATTCCCCTTGAGCTGGTTGACTGACACTGTGGGGAGCCATTGACATTGACCTAGTACTTCCCCCGATTCTATATCATTTACCACTCCTTCATCTCCTCTTGTCCTCTGGATTTCGGGAGCCCTTGCAATTGCCAGCACTGTCCACTGCCTTTTCTACTCCTGTGCTTCCTCTTTCTCCCTTCACTTTCCTAATCAGGACTCTCCAAAAAGAGATGGAGAAAAGTGGAGGAGGCATGGTTGAAGGGAGAAAGGCTGGGCTTAAACAGGGCCACCACCTGGTTTATGGTTCAGCTGCGGACATTTGGAGGGGAAAGTGGGGGGTTATTAATAATTAGACTAGGACAACCACGTATAAACCTGGTTGTCCTGGGTCCACTCTAGGCTTAAGATTTTATAGAAAAGCAGTATTCCTCCCCTCCCCTTTCTTTATTCTTTCTACTCAACAAGAGTACGACCAACAAACTAATGCACTGATTTGTTGAGTAGTTGCTGGGGGGAGGGGCAACCCTGGGCTACCACAACCTGGTCATCTGAGAGACTAAGAAATCAGGTCACCAAAAGAGGTCTCTAAAATGTCTGTCAACTGTCAGTCAGCAAATGATTGGGAACTCATTATTGCTAGTATTTTTGATCAAACAGAACCAGTAGACTTATTTCTCCATTATTTTCTCTGTGTAGGGAAGAACAAAATGGGAATTCAATCCTTTGTACAACTGTTGGGACCCTCTTTATAGTTTCTGTAAAGTTTCATAATGAGGAACGCTGAAAAAGCCTTTAAAGTTTACAACACTGGGAGCATGATGCCCTTTTTCTAGAAGTATGGCACAGTCTGGACAGTCGAGTTGAAAATAAAACATATTTCCAATAAGAGCAAATTCATCTGTGCCTGCTTTGGGTCTCCTCATGTTGTTTAAGTAAGTGGTAGATTTATTAGTAAATAACTTTGTAAATACTGGTTCATTGGACCTGAGCAAAGAGTAAATAAACTAAAATTAGGACTTTTTTTTAATTTGTTAGGATCTGTTTTCCAACTTTAACCTAAATCTTACAGTCAGCAACAACATAATATAGGGTCAGTGAATGTTGTGGTGATTTTAAGTATTAATTTAAGTAAATGGAGTTCGTATTATAAGTACCTCCTTTTAAGATGAATTGTAGGGGCGGGCGCCTGGGTGGCTCAGATGGTTAAGCATCTGCCTTCGGCTCAGGTCATGATCCCAGGGTCCTGGGATCGAGTCCCGCATCGGGCTCCCTGCTCCTTGGGAGCCTGCTTCTCCCTCTGGCCCTCTCCCTCTCTCTCTCTGTCTCTCATGAATAAATAAATAAAATCTTAAAAAAAAAAAAAAAGATGACTTGCAGGGGCCACAGAGTGTGAGCACTGGGAATTATATTGATATCACCTGGTGCAACTACCCCAGATGCCAGAGGGTGCAGGAGAGCCCAGAAGCCTATGTCACTGGCTTGAATCACTAGCGGCTTCACTCCATGATTTCGTTCCACATCACAAATATTAGTAAATGATACTAGGCTATAATAGGTAAATCATTACAACGTTTTGCCTCACTGTGGCAACCTGAATCACCAGCAAGCTTAGGGGCATCTGCTGTTTTAAGTGGAATCCCTAATTTAATTCATTTACTCCCTATCTTTAGAAAGTTATTAAAGGACCAGAAGCGGGGCGCCTGGGTGGCTCAGTCGGGTAAGCGTCTGCCTTCGGCTCAGGTCATGATCCCGGGGTCCTGGGATCGAGCCCCGCATCGGGCTCTCTGCTCAGCGGGGAGCCTTCTTCTCCTTCTGCCTGCCACTCCCCCTGCTGTGCTCTCTCTCTCTCTCTGTCAAATAAATAAATAAAATCTTTAAAACAAAACAAGACCAGAAGCAGATATGGCTTTATGTGGCGTATTTTCAGTTGTGGAATTCAGAGAGATACTGTTTTGTTCAGCGGATATGGGTTTTGTCTTGTAGTTGCAAGCCACTACAGAGGTCTTACACTTAAAACCTAAAGAAACTGATCCTTTAACTTGTACTTTGTGTAGATAGAAAAAGCTTCCAGAGGAAGACTACTTCATATTCTAGTGTAGGGGTCAGCAAACTTTTTTGGTAAAGGGACAGAAAGTAAATATTTCTAGCTCTGTGGGTCATAATGACTCAGCTCTGCTGTTGGAGTGAGAGACAGTAGGGAAAAGAATGAACACGGTTGTGTTTCATTAAAACTTTATTTACAAAAACAGGCAGTGGATGGGATTGCCGACACCTGTTGTTTTGTGACGATAGGTTTCTAAATTAAATAGGACCACAGATGAAAGCTCTATTTCAAATTTATTTTAGTTAAGTAAAAAAACCCAACCCTTGTATCATATCATTTGTTGAGGAATTATGTATTATTAGGATGTATGTTTAATTAAAATATTTTCTAATAGAATGTCAGAGAACAATAGAGAAGTACTGGCAAGGATTATCGCTGCAACATTATTCGTAATAGCAAAAAGGGGAAACAACCTAAATGTTCACCGATAAAGAACTGGTCAAATAAATTGTGGAAACCTGCACCATTAAAAATAATGAGCTACAAGTATTTTTACCAACAAGGAAATTTCTCCCCAACACCATTATCTTGAAGGATAAAAAACGCAAGTTAGAGAATGGTATGTACAATATGACACCATTTATGCCAAACAAACAAGTCACAAAAGAATACTGCATATCCTCTCGATACAGATGTGTGTTTGGAAGTTTATAGAAAAAAGCTCTAGGGGAATATATACTGACTTGGTAACAGTGATTACCTCTCTGGAGGAGCCGGGTTTAGGGGTGTGAGAATGTGAAACCACAAATTTTAAAATGACATTAGAGAATGGCATGTGAAAAAATGCTAGACAGATGTTTATGTTCTGAAACAGGATAAAGAATGAGGATTTTTTAAAAAAATATTTTATTTATTTATTTGACAGAGAGAAAGAGCGAGAGCAGGAACACAAGCAGGGGGAGTGGGAGAGGGAGAAGCAGGCTCCCCGCCGAGCAGGGAGCCCGATGTGGGACTCGATCCCAGGACCCTGGGATCATGACCTGAGCCGAAGGCAGGTGCTTAACGACTGAGCCACCCAGGTGCCCAAGAATGAGGATTTTTAAGTTTGAAACTTGCAAGTTTAAAATTAGAGCAAATAAAATTTACAGCCTTTATAATGTTGAGGGTTCTATGGGAAATGAATGTTAGGTAAGAATTCCACTTTCCAGGACAACGGGCATGGGTTTATTTATTGCGTAGCCCTTGGATCTCCAGAAAATCTTTGAACCTTATGAAATTCGAGAAACTCAGTAACTTTGCAAAGGTAGTAGACTGACCACCAGAGTGGGCAGCAATTTATGAGCTGTATGTCCATGTTATGGTCAGTGAGGAATTTACATTTCTGCTCGTGTCACACTTCTATAGGGAAAGGAATTTTGTAACGTGCCACCATCTCACGTGAAATAGGTGAGCATTTGATGCCAGTGTACCTCAATTTATCACAGTCATGTTGTTTTAAAATGTGGCTGCTGTGAACTAAAATAGTATGTGAGCCTAGACATAGGAGGGATGGTATAAAGCAAAAAGATGCTCATTTATGGTGGAGAAGAGGCTATATTTTTAATCTAGCAAGTATTTGTTGCAGACCTATTATGAACTCTTCACTACTGTATTAGAGAAGTAGGTGACATAAAAAAAAAAAAATGTGAATGACTGCCTCTCTCCTGATGAAGCAAACCACCTCATTGGGGGATAAGGAAAACTAGATAATGCCAACAGACATCACATTTCAGATACCCACTTGAGAATCCAGAAATATATACAGCAGAGCAGGGGACCCATGTGGGCTAGAACAGTTGATGGTCAGCTTCTTAAGAGAGCTGTGCCTTGGTTTGGGCCTCAGTGTAAAGTTTGGCTACCTGGGGAGGTAGGAAGGCAGACTGTAAGAAGGAGGGAGCTTGTGATTAATGACAGTGAGCTGGAGAGCAAGTTTAGGCATCTCTTCTGGCTAGGAGCGTGGTGTAGTCATAATGATGGTGACAGCAACAATCACGCCAACGCCGATGCTCCTGGTAGGGGAGGGGTTGGTAGCATTAACAAGAGTAGTAATAATACGAGGGTCACATTTTTTTTGACCGGGAGGTTTATGCCAGGGAAGATACTAAGTGTTTCTTACAGTTTTTTCAATCCTCACTAAGTCCAAGGCCATGGTATAACTCTTTCCCCCCATCACACAGGTGAGGAATCGAGGCTTAGTGAGGTAACATAACTTCCCCAAGAACGTTTAGCTGGTGAATGGCAAACACTAGCTCTGTGACTTCAAACCCCAAACCTCTAAGGTCAAGCCAACCCAGAAGACAACCACGGTCTACTGCAGCTTCTGACAGCGAGTAAACCCCAAAATTCACTTTTTTTCCATCATAAAATAAAGATACCGGACAACACAATCCCTAAGATTTATTATGCTCATCCTGTGGTTTAGTTACTTCATCAGAAAATGGGACTAATGACTGTACTGTGCAGATGAGACAGTGAGAGAATCCATACAACAGTGTCAGGGATATAGTAGACACTCAATAACATTTTAGAGTCCAATAAATAAAAAACTGTTATCACTTACCATCAAACAGTCAGTCTAGATGATTGCTTCAACATTTGTTCTACTGGATACATCTGAAATGTGATGAGGGACATGTTGCCGGGTTAGCAGGAGTGTCTCTATTTACATTCAGGTTGGAGAGCTGCCCCGAAGATGTGGATCATAACCAAGCGAGAGAGCTTGCGTGAGCCCCTCTTAAACGCGTTGAGATCTAACTGTGTATATATTGTATTTTGCTAAGGGGCAGTGGCCTTCTGAAAGAAATAACACCCATAACATTTTGGGAGGCAAAGTGAGAAATGTCCAAGCCATTTCTCCTTTAGACTAACTTTGAGCCAATTTATGTAGGAAGATGTATGTTCATCAATTACAAGAAACCAGACCTTGCCTTTTCCTACTTGTTTTTCCAGTAGTCTTTAAATCTTTGTATCTTACCGATGCATGGAAAATAGTTGAATTAGGCCAATTATGCTCTTCTTTCCTTTTCTGTTTTTGTTTTTGGTATCTTTTCTTCACTTTAATGTTACTTCTGTTGCATGCTGTGACAGTTGAGGCAGCCTGCCCAGGGTTCATTCCTCCCTTGTGGCAGGGATGAATCAAGAATTCAAGTTTCTAGGTGAGAAAGGCCTGAGGTCTTTTTTCTCTTTGTTCTCCACCCCCTACCCCCCTTCAAGAAATAGGCTGATTTCTCCAAATGAGCTTATGCAGGATCCCAGTATGTACAAAAGAAAGGAGAGCCCCTCAGATTGGCTGGGGGCTTGGGCCATGCCTGCCTTTCCTTCCCATGGTCTGCATCCACCATCCAGGCCTCTGCACAGGAAAATTACATCACAGGGTCATTGATGGTACAGAGGCACTGTGAGTTTTCTTACCACTTGATATAGGTTTTGATGTGTTTCTCTTCTCAGTAATGTCAGTAGGGATGTATAGAAGAGGAGAGCTGAGCTCCCTCCTTGCATTAAACAGTCTTTAGTGGCTATCTACTCTAAATATTTAATTTCTAATATTGCATCATTATTTCAATAAAGGCATGCTGTAACTAAAGTTTAATGAGAATTAATAACTTGTTCAATACTAGGGCCACATTTCTCAGAAGAGGATATGTTATCAGTCTTTTAAGTGAGAGTTTCACTTTTTAGATTTAGACCATATGAAAATCTTCAGACTAAACTCTTATCAGGAAAAAGGTATGATGTTTTCAACCTCAAAGCTGTATCTTTTGATCAACATGTTTATATATAAACAGTGGCCAAGCATGGCAGAACTCACAGTCTAAATTTGTTGATCAGTACCGTAAGTGATGGTATCTATCTAACCGTTCTTGAAGGCCAAGAAAGTGGTGGGAATGAATGGTTTTTTGACTCAGAATGATCAGTACCTTCGAGGGTTGGCAGATTCTAATGGTCTACTCCACTGGATTTCTGCCCCCTTGCTGATTAGATACACTGATTAAATGAGGAGAAGAAGTTAGAAAAAGCATTGTTTTCTTCAGTTGGAATATCCATACTTAAAGAATACATGCAAATCAGATTTGAGGGTTTCTTTATAAAACTAATGAAATTGTTTGTTTGCTGTTACATCATAAATACTTGGATCTCTTTATCCCTCATGGTTGCCTTGTATATTTCTCTAGTTCTGAAATGTTTACAGTAGGTTCCTTATAAATGTTTTAAATTAGACAGACTTGGTATTCTTATGGAAAAATGTTTCAAATGGGCTTCAGAATCCTGTGTTTTGCTCATTTAATTAGTTTTTGGATTTAAGATAATGATTTTAAAGGCAAATCTTATATTCTGGGAGCTTTTATTGTCTTTTTTGGATTATAAGTGAAACACATGCACATGGTATGCCATACAATGCATAGACATTTAAAGACAAAGTTACTTGTGATCCTACCTTACAGAAATATAACCATTTAAAAAATTTTAGTGGTAACTTTTGACTTTTATTACATCGATAGGTATACATTTTTAAAAATTGTATTTTACTGTTACACATGGATCTGAATCTGTATTTTAAATTAACATTATGTATAATATCACTCTGTATCATCATTTTCTATGGTTGCAAAGTATTTAATTGCATAGTGTTTCATATAAGCAGTTCCTTATTAGTGGGTGTTTAACCTGATTTCAATATTTTGTTTTTATTAACAATTCTGTGGATATGTTTTTGCATTTGTGTTTTTGTTCAGTTACTAGATTTGCTTTAGGTAAATTTAGAGAAATAGAATATGCATTTAAATTTTGATAAATATTGTCAAGCTGTCTTCTAGAATTTTGGTTGGTTTTTTTTTTTCATGTTAGTAATAACATGGAGATGTCACAAAAAGTTGAAATAAGAAATAAACCGTTTTCATTTTCCTAGATACATTCAAGTGAAACACACACACAAAATCAATGTGAAACATCTTCAGTACAGGATCAGTGGAGTTGATCTTACTGCTTATTTCCTGTAAGCCATTACTCAAATCAGAAAAGCAAATATTTAAAAAAAAATTACCCCCATAATTTTGTTTATAATAGGAAAAAAGGGAAAATGTTAGTTTTTGGGTAATATTAAAATGCACACTGTCATGTTATTTTTGTGAGGATGTGAATATACATTTTGTGGCAGAGACAGATAAGGGACAGAGGGAATCATAGGTTATTTGTTTAAGGATTGTGTTTCGTAACATCATGATTTTAGTATTAAAAAAGAGAGAAATAATAGTTGTAGAGATATATGTTTCCCTTTTGTTCCTGTTAAAGTTATAGAGATATGTTTGTAATTAGTATCCTTAACTAAAAATAAACTGCTCAAATATAAAAAGTATAATGAAATGTTACACACCATTCTTTTGAACTAATCTTGAAATGATCACATACCAATAAAAATCATTATTAATATAGTCTCTTTAATGTGATATGTAACATATCTTAAATGATTAACTGATGTATAGTCACAGCTTAGTATATTAAAATAAAAAACCATATCTGTTCTTTTTAGTGAATACACTTTTGGGCAATGGAGAGGTTTAGTGTTCTAGATATCTGGGAGATAATACTCATTCTTAGATTTTTTTAAAAAGATTTTATTTATTTTTGCAGTTTTGAGAGATAGAATGCACGCTCATGAGCGGGGGTGGGGGGGGCAGGGAGAGGGAGAAGCAGACTCCCTGCTGAGCAGGGAGCCCGATGCGGGGCTCGATCCCAGGACCCTGGGATCATGACCTGAGGTGAAGGCAGACGCTTAACTGACTGAGCCACCCAGGCGCCCCACTCATTCTTAGATTATTTTTTGACCAGGGCAACTGAATAGAACAGATATTCACAGAAGAAAAGAGGATCCAAGGGCAGTAATAATCCAACATCACGAGGTTGGTGAGTGTAGGTATTTGATTCCACATAGAAGAGAGGAGGCAGCTCTGTCCCTTTGAAGCTGTGCAGCAGATGTGAGGTGGTCTCCTGGAGCATGAGGCCAGGCCTTCTGAGGAAGCACTGTTCTGTGTTGTGCCAGACGGTGAGCAGTGCTCATGGAGGAATCTCATAGCGTGACTCCAGACAGTGTGGTGGTCTCTCTTGAGAGGTGGAAAGAGGTGGTAGGTAGACCTGAAATGACTTCATGAGAGATACATCATATTCCCAGAGTGAGGAAATTAGAACTAATGGCTGGTCTCTTAAATCTCCTTGAACCTGAGGGTTGATGAATGCATGTTGAGGAGAGGTGGTGAGAAGGGCCTGAGAATGTGTCTCCAAAGCTCTGGATGCAGACTTATAAGGCTTGAAATATACATAGTGTCTTCACCAGTTTTTCCACTTTTCAGGTCTGGGAAGAATGGGCTGGACAAGGGGCTCCTTATGAGGGCCCAAAGGGCTTTAAATTGAAATTTGAGCCTGATAAAGAGAAGAAAATGAAACAAAATAAGCAAAACATAGAATTAAAACTTGACTAATGAAGAAGAAGTTTGATTGAAGACCCTGGAAATTCTCTGGAAACCATAGCAGGGCATATTAATGGGGAAGAAGTCAATATGGTCCAATGTCACTATGCTAGCTATAGATTTTTAAGATGAAAATTAATTATGGCATAAGGGCTGTGAGCAAATCTTGGCCCAAGGATTAAGGGGAAGGACTACAATGGAAAGACTTCTCTCCTGCAAGAAACAGATTAAAAAAAAATAATACAGTGAGGATTCACTGTATATTACATAGGTAATACAAACAGTACACATACACACAGGATATATAAGTATATATAAACACATATGTGCATATTCCAGCACATATCTACATGTCTACATACATTCAGGAAGGAAATACACAAAAAATATTAAAAAAAATACCTCCAGGCAGGAAAATTTTGATTAATTCTTTTTTTTCCCTGCTTTTGTATATTTTCTCATGTTTCAACTGTAAGCATCTATTACTTTGAAAATGAAAATAGTACTTAAGTAATATTTTTAAATACCAGAAACAGCAAAACACACATTTGAGTAGAAAAAAATTGGGGCATGGGGGCACCTGGGTGGCTCAGTCAGTTAAGCGTCTGCCTTTGGCTCAGGTCATGATCCCAGAGTCTTGGGATCAAGTTCTGTATCGGCTCCTTGCTCAGTGGGAAGTCTGCTTCTCCCTTTGCCCCTCCCCCTGTTTATGCTCTCTGTCTCTCTGTCCCTCTCTCTAATAAAAAAAAGAAAACATTTGGGTGTGGATGAAATAATTAATAGTAGTTGGTCACCTTTAAGATGCTGCTTTAATTATTGAGATTATAAAACAGTCATTGCGGTAGCCATCCTGGGGAGTTTCATCTCTATAGATGAACTGCCAAGATTCTGAAAGAAATATGATTTGTCTTTAAAAAAAATCCCTCCAATAGTTGAGGACACAATGGAGTAATGGGCTAGTGAAAACTATACATAGAACTGTAATCTGAGACTTCAGGGAGCAGATCTTTGAAAATCCAAGTGAAGATTTTAGCTCTGTAAATTGAGGGCCGGTGGTCCTGCATCACTCGGCCCATAGTAAATAATCTAAAAATATCATAGGTGTGATTCAGCGACTCAGGACTTTAAAGGAATTTCTGGTATTTAGTAGACCCAGTACATTTCTTAACAAGTGAAGAAATGAAAGAATGAAAGAGTGATTGAGTGAAGATGAGCTATTGGTACAGGAGGTTCTAATAATAATGTCCTGACATAATAGATGACTCCAAAGAGAAGAGAGTGGTCACCCAAAAAATACCACGCACAGGTTTTCAAAGTACACTTGTAAAATGTAGGATTGTGAAGAAGGACTTAAAGGTATGTCTGGAAACATAAAAAGAGGGAAAATAAAAGACGTAGCTCATTGTTTAACTGACCACTCCCCCTGTGGGATCCCTTGCAGCTTGTTTGCTCTCCTGTGTGTTCAGTTCTCTTTGCATTACGCTTGACCATGTCTCTCTCTGTGACTTTCCTTCCAGGTTTTTAAACCACACTGTCATTTTTATGTTTCCTTCATTCTCATCAAATATATTTGCACATTCTAGGTGCTCCGTAAATATTTGCCGATTTGCGTTGTTTGGAACAGATGGTATAATGTTAAAAAACAACAAAAGAGAAAGAAACGCTAC
This sequence comes from Mirounga leonina, assembly GCF_011800145.1. Lineage (NCBI taxonomy): Eukaryota > Metazoa > Chordata > Mammalia > Carnivora > Phocidae > Mirounga > Mirounga leonina. The sequence goes on along the minus strand of NW_023270826.1, from coordinate 2,790,020 downwards.
AAAATTCTATTTAATTTCTGTTTTCTCTGTAAAGGATAATGATTTTTCAAATTGTAAATGGCAGCACAACCATAACTAAAGGAGCCTGAAAACCTGAAGTAGGTGTAGAGATTCTAAATGAGCTCCTAGGTTGTCTTAAGATGGTGCAGATTCATCCATTGTATTAAAGATATTTTCTGTTGGGATTGGGGAACTACTTTTGGAAATGTTTGGAAAAACCAGGAAAGGAAGAAATGAATCAGTATCCTGATATTCTGAATAAAGTGGATGCCTAAACTTAGACCCATTCCAGGATGGGAACTTGTAAGTGGATGAGTTGACCGTGCTTGGGAAAAGACAGTAGTCATTAGGTGTCAGCCAGGGTGCCAAGCTAACCTCACTTCCTTTCTAAAAAATATGATTACTGAATCTGTTGATGAGGGAAATTCTCAAGGGTTGGTTTATCTTAGTTTGTGCAAGTCCCTGAGATTGTATCTTATGTCGTAATTGTGGTCTTTTCATGGATGTATACACCGTGTGATGAGGGATTCATGGGTTTTTGAATAATAGTCCCAAAAGACAAGTGAATCAAACTGGATGCTGATCTATAAAGAGACACTGTTTGAATCTGGCTCTGTTCAACAATTTTATCGTGGGTCCGTTTATTAAAGTTTTACAAGTTTCAAAATTAAGAAGTGTGGTCACTGACAATGTGGTGGTTAAGGGTGGCCTAAACTCAAACCCTGGCCCCGTCACTAGTTGCGTGACCTTGAGCAAATTACTGAATTTCCCCATGCCTTCATTTTTTCATTTGTGAAATGGAAGCAATAGTGCCTGTGTGTGTGTGGTGCACATAGGGCCCTCAGCACTGTGCCTGGCCCTTGGCAGATACTTCGCAAATGGTAGCTGGTACCTGTCTAGAAGTTGCTGTGGGAGCATCTTGTAAACAAGGAAACTAAGCATTAGAAAGATTAAAGGAATGGGTTTCCTCAGGGTTAATAATGGACTAAGGAAATGGAATGGAAGAGCAATGGATGTGAAGTTCATAAACTTTGTACTTCAGTTAAAAATCTTTGGTATAAAATTGATCTAGAGGTTTTAGTTGACTGAGAGATAAATATGATCCACACTTCTATCATGACTTTAGAAATATAGACAGAGGGGCGCCTGGGTGGCTCAGTCGGTTAAGCATCTGCCTTCAGCTCTGGTCATGATCTCAGGGTCCTGGGATCCAGCCCTGTATCAGACTCCCTGCTCAGCGGAGAGTCTGCTTCTCCCTCTCTCTCTCCCTCTGTCCCTCCCCCTGTGTGTGCTCACACTCTCTCTCTCTCACAAATAAATAAGTAAAATCTTAAAAAAAAGAGAAAGAAATATAGACAGAAAAGAAGTCAGTCTTCCTACACTTGGATAATTTGACCACATCTATAATGCATTATTTTGTTTTTCCTCATAACATTTGTTAAAAGGGGCAGATTGTGGAGGATAGACACAAAGGCACATCGGGACTAGCTGGAAGAACCTAAGTTGGGAAATGCAGAAACTTTGAAGGAAGCAGGATAGCGGTCTTAAAATATTTAGAAGGGATCATTTGGAAGAGGGATTGATTGATTCTGTGGTATTCCAGAATTGGTTACAGGGGTAGAAGTTATGGAAAGGCCAGTTTGACCTTTAGATTTTTGCTGACCTTCAGATACATTCAGAAGTGGGATGGTCTGCCTTTCAAGGTGGTAAACATCATCTCCTCCAAGTCCTGGTGAAGGCAGGATTCTCTGAGAGATACTGTGGAGGGAATTTCTAAGTTAGATGGGGGTAGATGACCTCTCCATTCTTTTGTGATCTAAGAATTTATTGCTCGGTGAGAGATCGAATCTTTCAAAATAATGCATTTCCTAACGATAAATGTTACTAGTGTAAGGCACCTCTTCTCCTTTAACTTTATGAATTTAATTGATTTTTTAAGAACATAAACAAGTTGTAAATATAAGAAATATATTTTTCATTTTTGAAAAAGATGACTATTTCAGTGTTATTGGGAAAACCATAATTTTAGTTACTAAAATTCAAAGCACTGAATTCATTACATTACAAGAAAAGCAATTTCCTCTTCACGATTAATTGTAAGACATTTCTTCCATTATTGAAGAGAAATTGTCTGTTTAAAGAGCACTTATGTTGAGTTAAGAAGGTAACATTTCTTTGACATTTGTGTGTACCTAAAGGTAGCTTGTAGAGAAATGTAAGAACACAAGAAGTGCAAACTTATAAAAAATAACTTTCACATGAAAAGCTATTTGATATGTATCAAATATACTCTTAGACTTCATACGGTTATTCATTTTGGAACCCGGATTTTCCTTCTTTGAAAAAATCTCTTAAGATTACTGGTCACAGTATTATCTTGTCCAGAATCATAACGCTGTGTTAGGATTTTGCTGAATAAAAATGAGTCTGATTTTAGTAGTGAAGTGTGCTTGATTCATACCCTCCCCTCCCTACCCAGGTGTCAGGCCAGCCCAAGCTGTTTAGCACAATGAAAGTTCTTGTTTGACCATAACTGCACATCTCACTCCACAGGCAATCAGCATTTTAATTAGTGATTCAAAGGAAAGTCATTGTCATCTCGTTGCTTTATCATAATTGCCAAATAATTTTCCATTGAATAAATAAATAATGTAAAGAAGAAACCTCCCCTCATAATGCTGTCATTAGGGCTTCATTTTTTTTTACCCCCTCATTTGTATTTGTATTAACACACAGCCCACTTGAAAAGGAGTAATTATAATGGCTTTCTGATGGTAGCCAGTAGCCTCTGCTTTTTAACAACTGGGGATGGTTTCCTTTTCTATCACTCTTTTGCACTGCCTGGCTTATCTTAAGGGTCAGCTAAAGGAAGCTCATGGTGGCTGGTGTATCTTCAAAGGTGTGTGAAAGTGAAGGATTGATCTGCCTTGTGCATCACTGGAACTAGGTAACTTGCATTATGACTCTGATGTTCTGTGTAATTGATGCAAGTCCTCTCCTAGCATTCTGAGATTGAAATCTATATTCATTTGGAGCGCAACAACTGTAATAACCTACATTCCCTTTGTAAACAATGGTCTAAGGCTTTGTAAAAGATCAGTTAGGAGTGACAGATGAACATTTTGGTTGGGCTGGGGTCTATTTGAGTAGATATGAACAATGTCTCCAAAACAACCCTGTTTAAAACAGTTGGCTTCACGAAATTAACTTTTTATTTTGTTGTACAGAAACTTCTTTTGCTTTTCCTTTATCTGAGTCTCTCTTCTGTCTGGTTACAAATCTGGACCCAATGAAAAGAAGGAGTGATCATTATTTTAATGAATAACATCACGGGTGTTATCTGTATACCTTGACACATTTTTTCAGATGTCTTGTTGATAACATTATCCCTGGCAAAATATTGATGATTGGCAATTGGATTTGCGTTCTTTGTTCAAAAATGGATATGCCGTGACAATATCTAGTACAGGGTAAAACTTCAGATACCAAAGAGGTGCATTCTGAAGAATAAAAAAAAACAATATCAATTAATTTTTACAACCAGACAGCAAATTTATCATCTGAAGTATAGCCATGTGAGAGCTGGCTGAGGTTAGAGGCCAAGTATGCTGGTTCTAGGATCACACAAATCCGAGTTCAAATCCTAGCCCCACTGCTGACCAGCTGTATGACCTTGGGCAAGTACTGTAAACTTTAGCTCCTGTTTACCCATCTGCAAAATGCAAATGATAAGGGTGACTGCCCCAGAATAACGCTGAGATAGTTAAATGAAATAGCATAAAAAATCAACACGTTTTTTGGCACATTTTAAGCACTTTATGATAAATGTTGGACTATACAGACAATGACAAGAATCCTGTCTCCCCCCACCTCCTTTTAATGATCAGAGATGTCTTCTTTGCATCCATCTCTAATGCCTGGAATTGTCCCTAAACCCCTTACTGTCTGGATGAGAATCTCAGTGCCAATTTTGCTTCCCAGCCACCTTGCTCCAGCTGGACCAATCCTTTTGAAATACTGGTCTCCCCCAAACCTTTCACAGTGATTACTTTAACAAGTCCAATGTTTTTCTATTCAACTCCATTCCGCCCACCTCCTCCCTCCCATATGTTGCCCTGTGAGTTGCAGGGTTCATGTGAGGAGTAGATGATACCATGAAAGGCAGGTGCATCCCACGGGGCCTGGTACTCCATCCCTGTTTTCATGACCAAGTCAAAGCCAATGTTTGAGTACTAGCACCAGTCTTGGGCAAGGTTCTCAGTGCTTTCCCTGAATTGAGAACTGTTAAATGAACAAACAGAGAAACAAACAAAGAAACCGAAAAACAGACTCTACAACACAGAGGACAAATTGGTGGTGGCCAGACGGGAAGTGGGTGGGGGATGGGTGTAATAGATAAAGGGAATGAAGAGGTACAAACTTCCAGTTATCAAATAAATAAGTCACGGAGAGGAAAAGTACAGCAGAGGGAATCTGGTCAATAATATTGCAGTAATGTCCTATGGTGACAGATGGTGAGTGGTAGAGCATTGAGTAATGTATAGAACTGTTGAATCAATATGTTGCACACCTAAAATTAATCTAATATTGTACGTTAATTCTACTTCAATTTAAAAAACCCGATTATCGCCATTTTATAGACAAAGAAATTGAGACACAGAGGGTAATTGGCACATAGCAGTTGCTCAGAAAGTGGTAGTTAGTTTTACTATTACCCTCACCTGAGAGAGCAGTTTTCTGGTTTTCTCCAAATATGTATATTTCTTGTGTGTCAGGAGTCACAAATTAGGGCCCAAGGGTCAAAACCAGCCTCCAGACATAGGTACAGAGTTTTAGTATCCAGGAATTTTCACATAAAAATGCCTTTCACCCATGTGGCCCCACTCTGCGAGCCTTCCAATCTTCCCAGTCTTATCTTTTTAAAAACAAAGATGATGTCTCTTCTCACTGACACTATCCCTAATATTTTCGCCCTCGTGTTATGGTCTCTGCTGTGAGTTCCTTCAGTCCTTTAGTCTTTACACACAATTTCATACATAATAATATTAAGTAAATTATGTAGTATTTTGTGATACCGACTGTGTGCCATGCATTATCCACTTAGGTTCTTGTCGTAAAGGACAATATAATCATAGTAGGAGGAGGGGTAATACACGATCATTGTTACCACTTATTAAGAACACATTTTATGCATATAAAGGGCTACCCATGAAATTACGTATCAAGGCAGGTATCATCCTCCCCAGTGCACTGATGAGGACTGAAATGAAATCCCACAGGTTAGGTGATATGCCAGAAGTTACAGAAAGCTGGCCTGACATTCAAACCGGGGTCTGTCAGACCCAAGCCCCATACTTTTTCCACCTCATTCAGCTAGCTGCCTCTTCTCTGTAGCCTTCTGCTCATTTACCAAATTTTAAGCATGTCAGAGAAATCACCTTTGATAGGTATAGTGTGGCCTTTAATAGGGATATTTATATTGGTTTCCAAAATACAAGGCATAAATTTTCTCATGTCTATAGGAAAATAATGAAGATAGAGATTAGGATTCAATACAAAATAAATTAAAGAATGCATTGCAGCATAAGTCTTGCAGATGAAACAAAAGTATATATAAGCCTCTTGAATATCCTACAAGGCATTTCCACTAAAGTTGTTAGAAATGGCACAGTTTCAGAGATGTTTAAAAAGAAGTGTAATCACTGGACATATTTTAAAGCAGTTACACAGGTTCTACAAACCCTGGTCCTTATATGAAAATTTTCTTCGTATTTTTTATCATAACATAATTCGTCCTTATTACAAATAATTCAAACAAGGCAGAAGCATATAATGTAAAAAGTATACGGGCCTTCCTCCCTCCCTATCCATCTGTCCTACTCCCACTCCCAAGAGTAACCACTATTAATAGTTGATGTATATGCTTTGAGATTTTTCTATGTATTTATGCATTTTATCTGTAAGTAAGTATATATTTATGTGTTTAAATATATGTATATACATATCTGTCTAAAAAAAAGATATCTATGTTCAGAGAGCACGAGCAGGGGGAGGGGCAGAGGGAGACAGAGCTAATCTCAAGCAGACTCTGCACTGAGCGTGGAGCTCGATGCAGGGCTCGATCTCAGGACCCTGGGATCATGACCAGAGTCGAAATCAAGAGTCTGATGCTTAATTGACTGAGCCACCCAGGTGCCCCACATTTTCTGAGATTTTTAAAATATTACTTTTGTATAAGAAAACACTACTCATAGTCTAATCAGTGTGTATCAATAAACCTTGCAATGCCTTCCTTCCCATAATTAATGATCAGTTTTGAAAGGAATAAAGAATATATTATATTATTATTACTGTTCATCAAAATAGACTTCTTATGATACCTTATTTTATTTGCCAGTGTCATGCTCAGAATCTTTTCTTCTGGGTTTGCTTTGCAGTGAGTTACAGTGTTTTAGTCAACAGTTGGGGTGTGTGACTTTGCTTTTCTGAGTGCAAACGGAATATATTGCCTTTAAATTTTTAATCCAAGACTGTTAACAATTTTGTAAAAAGAAGCAATTCTATCCAAGAGCTGCCCTCAGTGACATCTGTACTCTTCCAGGCAGACATAATAAAAATAGTGGCAAACACAAGTTAGGAAAAAAAAAAAAAAAAAAAGAGGACACACTAAAACCCTTTTCAGCCCTGTCTCCTGGGTTGTCACCATCAAATATGGCTACCAGTTAAGATCACATTTCACATCTCTGACACAGACGGTTTGACAAGAAGCAATCTGAAGGCTTTCAGAAAGAAATGTGTCTGTGGTAGTTTTTGTGTGATGTAAATATTACAAGGTCAAATTCATTTTTTTCCAGTGAGACAAAATGTTAACCTTACACTTGGATTCAAAGCTGACCCATGACATCACTTTTGGAATGAATATTTCTTTTCATTGGAAGGTGTGACCTAATCTCCATATTTCTTCTATGTATCTTATTTCCTAATTTGACTTTGAGTCAGAATCACCTTTTTTCATACATATGTTGATGCTTTCTGCTGCTGGAAATAGATCTGTAGGCTGTTAACAATTATTGTCATTCCTATTACATTCTAAAAATGCATTCTAAAGGTGGATTGATTCTGTAGTTTTATAATAACCTGAATGTGGCCCTGGTAAAGTGGATGGGAAGAATATTCAGAATATATCCTTTTCATATTAGACATTTAAATCCTTCAATGGTTTTGGGGTTTTAGGGAAACATTTTCCTGATCTTGATATAAATTACTAACACATATGAGCTTTTTTGTCTTGAATATTACATTGTGTTTGTTTACAATATTTATGTTAAAGTTGAGAGGTCAGATGTGTTTATTATGCATATATTTATAGATTATACAAAAATCTACCATGTGTAGCCTTGCCTTTATTACCCTGTAAATCTCAGACAGGCATATGTTCAGATCAATTTGGCAAATGTTTATTGAACACGTACTATGTGTCAGACACTAAAGCAGAGGTGAGAAGATGAGTAAGACACTGATTTGGCTCTTACATATTCACGATGTGGATAAATTGCAGGAAAAACAGATATTGTACTATGTTTTTAGAAGAGTAACTCAGTACATCTTTAAGACAGGACACAATGGTGGGACACATTTAAATAGTCACATGTGGTTTGTGACTCCCATACTGGACAGTACAGGTCTATAGGATAAGAATGTAATTCATTCACTGAAAATCTCGTTCTTGAATACTATGAGGTTGTAGGGAAACACCATATAGTATTCAATGAAAAAAGTCAGTTTCCAAACATTATTCACAATTTTGATCTTAGTTAAAAATTACAAGCACATACATTGATACACATACAGGAATATAGAAATATACCAGAATGTTCACGTGGACTAAATCTGTATGTTGAGATTATGATGACCTTTATTTATTTATATTCATCTGTGGTTTTCAAACTCTTCATAATGAACATGTGTTATTTTATAAGCAGAAAACATCAAACGTGGAGAAAATTCATCTTTTTAATATTATAGAATGCAGTGCTCTTATAATAAGTTTTTAAAATCTAAATTGTAAATCTGATGTAGTTTTACCTTTAAAATACACATTATAGCTATGTTCTCAAAACCACTTTATTCTTAACCTATTGGTACATTTCTAAATTTATTAAGGCTCTCTTGAAACGGGTCTTTACGCCCATCAATAAAAATACCGTATGTGTCTTCATAGATTTTAAAATAAGAAGCTTACAGGTCGTGATCCTGGAGTCCCTGGATCGAGTCCCGCATCGGGCTCCCTGCTCAGCGGGGAGCCCGCTTCTCCCTCTGACCCTCCCCCCTCTCATGTGCTTGCTCTCTCTCATTCTCGCTCTCTCAAATGAATAAATAAAATCTTTAAAAAAATAAAAATAAATAAAATAAGAAGCTTAGCAGAAAAAAGAGAGCACAGAGGGGCTGCTACTGCTGCAGTGATCACTGAGATTTTAGAGAACAGAGGGCAGCAAGCTTAATTGGTTTTGAGCAGAAGTTTTCGGGATCAGTCAAATCTGGGTTTGGATCATGGCTTTGACACTTACTGGCTTGAAAAAAGGTCTCTATGAGACCTTGAATAAAGCACTTTAAGTTTCTGAGTCTTGTTTTCTCATCTGAAAAATGAGAATATGGAGATCTGCTGTGCTAGGTTGTTGCAAGAATTCAGTATATAGTACTTGTAAGATCCCAGGCATGAAGCACATAGTAGCTGATCAATAAATGTTTGTTATTCTGCCTAACCTCTTTTACTCCCAACCATATAGTCTAAACATTGACTGAGTGGTATCCCCTGCAAGGAAGGAACTGACAAAATACTGGAAAAATGATATATGGAATTTGATTATTTAAAATGTTTCAACCCTCAGTCCCATCCTCACTGAAGACTTTCTTGGCTAATATCAGACTAGACTCGTTCTACTCCAAAAGGAATAAGATTCCAGATCTCATCTTGATTCTAGGTAGTAAGCTATATATGCCAAATCAAAATAAATTTGTTTATATCAGCTGACTATTTAATGCAAACAGAGAGCACTTCCTCCCTGCTTGTCCTCTGGCTGGCTCCTATTCAACTGTCAGCTCTCAGCCTTGATGATACTTTCTGGGACATCTTCTCAGACACTTCAAGCCTGGATCTGACCCTTCTGTGTGCCCCTTATCTTGCTTAGTTTTAAGTATATGTTAACTGTCTTCCTTCTCAGCTAGCATGTAAGTTTTCAGAGGGCAAGGACTCTATGGTCCTTATTGTGTTCACAGTCTTGAACAGTTTTGACTCATGGTAGCTATTCAATTAGCATCTGTTCATGTGACTTTTTGGGCAGAATTCACTTGTTTGTTAATGGAGCCTACATACTAACAATGGTCTAAATGATTTTTTTCCATTTTTTTTTATTCCTCTCAGTCCATAGTACTTTTCTTGCTGTGTTTTCACATTCTCCTGAAGAGCTAAGGAAGAATCTAAATCTGTCATCTTACCTGTCCCCATTTTATTTCTTCCTCACAGTGGACTTATCCTTCTGCATACTCTTGCTCCCAGTTGACTCATGTCTACCTTACAGTCTTCCTCTTAGCTGTAGTATACCAGCTCATCAGACAGCCAGTGTAAATATATGTCTAGTCTCTCTTTTACCTTTTTGATTGATTGATTCTATTATTTAACATTTCATGTAGATGAAAATAGGTTTGGCTTCTTGAATCCAGAGCTCCGAGTTCCTCATCCTTTCCCTGTGACTGTTTTCCTCCCTTTTCCCTCTGTCCCTCGGAGGCTGTTTCTCTCATTACACAAGGCTTAATCCTTAGCAGCTAAATTCCAGGTGCTCTCTAGGACCTGCCAGCTCAGGGAAAGGGGTGGTGTTAAATGTGATGTGCTTCATGCCCTTCCTTCCTGCCTGTTAAGAGTATCATTTTCTCCAGTTGACCCAGTGAAGGAAGGTTAGCAAAACGCTTCCTAGTCCTAGGTCAGATCATAGCCTCCAGCCCGGACCACCAGCGTTGGCAGGGGATCGGGTCACTGCCAGACACGTGGACATATGCACAAGGGCTCTATTTTTCTTGGGCTGAATTGAGTAGTCTTCCTGCTCCCTCCTCTCCTAGGGGTTTACAGAGATGGAAAATAAGTTTTCTCTTTTGGCAAAATAGCAGGGAAGTTCAGAGAAAGACGTGTTTGGGCACCAAGTCAGGAGGAATAGGAATCCCTGGCTGAGTTGGAGAAGTGTAGTCTATTCATTTCGTTCCTGATTTTCCAGGCTTCCCCCCTACCCTTTTATAGGTTTCTCTCTCTCTCCCTCTGGAGATACGTATTAGTGTAATGAGTTTCAGGATTGTCCAAAAAGAATTTTATCTTAAAAAGCTCTCAAATATTGAATACCTGGTTAACTACTTACTCAGATTAGGTGAAGTGGGTCTCTCTTCCTCTCATTCTCTCTCTTTTTATTTCCTGGTCTTTGATATTCTAGTAGCTCAGTGTCCACTTAATTTTGGCAGCTTGGAGATCCCATTTTATTTTATGAATGTTCATTGAGGAGAGGTAATATATATGCCCCCACCCTCCAAACCATCTACATTTGTTTTCTGTATTATATGATTTAGTGCTTGGCTATAAATGACTCTATTACAGATTCCTTTCCCTTCTATGCTACCCTTTAATATGTGAATTTACAAGGGGCAGTAGATTTCCCAGAAGCAATATACATATTTTTAACAGTACGTGGGGAGGCTGAACTAACTTGTGCTGAGAGTAATGGACTGGATATGAAGGAAATGGGGATTGGCACAAATAGCTGACCTCAGTTACAACCTTTTCCAGTGCCTTCTCGCCTCTACCACACGGTACTGTCCAAAGTATAGTTAAACCTCTAAAAGAAAAAAAAAATCACATCCATGGTCATGAGTTTTGAATCTAATAGAACCTAGGCAACTTTCAGTCAATGCATGGTTGCTCATAAATTGTCACTTGTTCTTTTACAAATTTAAGAAGTTTATTGGGGGTAAACATCAGCGGCTCATGCATTGGACCATCATGTAAGTTATACTTCAGTCTCTGTAGTGAATCTTAGTTACTCTCGTTTTTTTTGAACACTTAGTTTTTGCCTCCAAGGGGCAGAATACAGTTATACCTTGTAACCAGGAGCTTTGCCTTTAGGAATGACATGTAGCTTTGAAAAATATTGGGTCTTTTCTGCAGTTCAATCTCAAATCCATTGACATTTTCATTTTGTCATTTCTGGGGTGTGTTTTGTAACTAGACCCCAGCTATTCCCTATATTTAAACTGTGATAGATGGATTTCGATATTCCACTTTATAAGCAAAAAGCTTGCACGGTGGTAGGAATAATAGAATAAAAAAGAACAAGTGAGCTTTGCGCAGTGGCAGTATTGTAGCCAATGAGGTTTATCCGAGGCGCGATTATTGCTAATTGAAAAAAGAACAAGTGAGTGAAACCGCAAAATAAACACAAAAGTGAACTTGATACCAGAAACATCATTCAGCTGCCGCTTTCTTCTTCTTTTCATGCTGAGGTCTCCATGTGAGATAAGTTTCATTAGTTGGGATAAGCTCGGACTCTGTGGAATTGACTTTATTTTGTTCCCATCAGAACCTAGTATCTCTGGCAGTTAACATAGGCAGATAGATAGAGAAATAACTAACATGTCATTTATACTTTCCGGCCTGGAGTTGTTGTGCGCCAGTATTGTGGGAACACCAAGGAAGGAAGAAATACATTCACCTGGGATAATCAAAGATGGCTTCACGGAGGAGGTGCGGAGGTGAAGGGGCGGTATTTTGAAGACATAGGAGTTGGACTGGGTGGAAGGGATCAGAAAATCATTTAGCCAGGGAGCATAGCACATGCAAAGGCAGCATTGCAGAAGGGCCTGGAGGGACGGGGTTGTAGGGAAGTGCTTGGAGGGGCTAGGCGGAGGGATCTCTAGGACTGAGGGAGCCACAAGAGTTTGGCAGTGCAGCGCTTGAAATGATGGTATGCTGGGCGAAGTGACTGGACTTTCTCCTCTAGGCAATGGGGAGCATTGACATTTGAAGCAGAGAAGATGATAGAGTTGGTTTCTTAGAAAACCATCGATTTTAATATTTAAAAATGAATCGAAAGGTGAAGACAGTCTTTTAAAGTAAAAATGAAGGGAGACTTTGATCAAAAGTGAAGGAGATCATCTAACATTCTGGAGAAAGCTATTTGTTACATAGGTTCCAGTTTCTCAGGAGAGCTCTTGAATCTCCAAAAAGAATAATGATTTTTTATCGGCCCAGTATTTCCATTAATGGTTCTCTTTTATTAAGGAGACGTGCATTCTGAAGGATTTTAAAAATACGATATATTACTATTTATCACACTATAAAACATGAGTTGGAAAGGTAGCATTTCTAGCCTTCGGTTCAGACTCTCTGATTCTGAGGTCCCAGATGGAATTGAGGACCATGAGCCTCCTGATGAGACGGAGTTGGGTCATTTCCTTTCTGCGGTTGGGAAAGCCCACTCCAAATTGTGAGTAAGTGTTACTGGCATAATCGTGGTGTGAAAATACTGACTGCTAAAACCAAAATGAGAAGAACTGAGCACTGCCCATTAAGAAACCATCCCAGATGATTAATTGTACTGAAAAAAAAAAAGACGTCCTTTAAATATTTGCCCTCCAAATGGATTATGCCAATTTATACATTATGTATTTGTTGATATTGTCAGTATAATGGCGGCAGAATTACAACTTTGAATCAGACTTCCCCAATTAAACTGATGATTCAAGTGGTCTTAACTGTCTCAGTGAGTTCTACCTCCCTTTGACAGTGCTTAATAAATGCAGATCTAAAATACCAGCGTTGTAGCTTTAAAAATATGCATATTTTCTGGCTGCTGAGAAAAGTAAAAAGTAAACCCCAACACTTGGATTTCAACCATTGAAGCAAAGACAGAGAGATGATTGAATTCAGTCTTAAATTTTATAGAACTAAACTTAATGGTGAGCACAATCGCACTCTGTGGTGATTGTTTTCAGAGCTGCTTTATTAAGTTATGTAATGGCAGGAGTTCAAACTCAGTGATTGTCGAAATGGTAAATTTAAGGAGTATTTGAGATTGCCTGCCAATATGCAAGTGTAAGGGGTTTCAAAGTACAGAAAATATTATTTCCACCTTCCCATTTCTGTAGCTTATTATTCTTATTCAAACAGTTTTTAGGGATTATATTTAATACACTGCCTTAAAAATGTTTAAAAATCTCATTTTATTCCCCAAAGATTTGTTTTTTGCTGTTGCGATTAGATGATGACAGCTAGCTGGCTTTTAAAATTGATCAGGAAGTATTCTGGCAGTCATTCAGTGTTGTAATAGCACTTTAATGGATATGAGCTATTCACCCAGATCAGACTCAATGTCAAAACAGGCGAAAATACAGCTGTCACTCTGGACAACAAGATACTCATATGCAAGCAGCTGCTTAATACACTGTAGAAAGGCAGCCTTTTAGTAATATTTAAAAGGTGTGTCAATGCCAGTGTATGACTGTCCTATAAAGTTGGGGTGTGCCGTTTAGAAAAGAGGAGGATGAGGACATGCCTGTATTTTATCTGTACACTTATTCAAAGCGTATCCTATGAACATCATCTATGTATATACTGTAGATAAGCAGGCCAGTGTTACGAATTTCTTCTTTCTTTTAAATATGTACAAAAATACTTATATACGCACACAAATGCCTATTTGACGTTTTTGGTTGAAGCATGGTGTTCATGAGGTCAGAATCCTTTATCAGTCTCCATATGAGGCCAGTAGACTCTGCTCCAAACTAAATTCAAGTACCGATCCCTCTCCCCGGCTAGTCAACTTCTACATGCAGGCATTGCTTCTGAGAGCTGGAACTGAAAAAGCACAGTCAGGACAGTTACTGGTGCAGCTACTCCCAGTATAGTGGATTGGAGTCATCTCCATCATCACCTCAAGGGATAGTACCTCACTCTGCTAACACCAATGACTGGTGATGTCCTGTCATGAAAAATATCAAACCAACTTCATTAATTTATTTAATTCTTGAGTTAGTTCTGTGAACTGTGTGGCAGAGGGTAGTTCATTTCCCAGTTTTATGGGTGAGGCAACCAAGATGCAGAATGGCTAAGTGAACGTCAGTGTCACATGCCTAGTTATGACTGCAGCTTAGATGTCAGACTCCGGGTTCAGTTCTCTTTTCATGACATAATTCCTCCATTCATAGGTCCAGCTCAGCACCTGTTTTATGAGCATCTATTGCATGCCAAGCATTCTTCTAGATAGGGTAGGTGGTACAAGGTGAGTAAAATAAAGATCTTGATCTTGAGCTCATGGAGCTGAGAATGTAGACAGTTATTGCATATAACTAGACATAATCCCAAACCCAGTAGATTCGAGAGTAAGGAAGGAAATCAGATGCTGTGAAAGTACGGAAGGGGGGGTGCATGTGTAAGGGAAGCCCGCATGAAAGAGACTCATCTTTTTATTTTTTATTTATTTATTTTACTGAAGTCTAAGTTGACACACAATGTTACGTTGGTTTCACATGTACAACATAGTGATTCAACAAGTCTGTACATTGTACTATGCTCACCACAAGTGTAGCTACCATCTGTCACCATAGTTGACCTTAGTCACCCTTTGAAATCGACTGTGATGAGGTCTAGACCTTCCCAGGTGAAGAGTAAGATGTAAGCAAGGACAAAAGTGTATTCAGATGAGTAGTCACTGCTCACATTGACCAGAATACAAGATAAGTGCAGGAGAACAGCACATAATGTGACCGGAAAAGGATTGCCTGAAACATTTGACTTAATTCTGCAGACAAAGGGGACACTGGGAGGTTCTGAGCAAGGCAATGACAGATTGGAACCATGTTTTAGGAAGGTTGATTTGGCAGTGGTGCACCAGAGAGATTGAAATGGAGAGATTAGGTGCATGAGGAGACCAGTTAGAAGTGCTTACAACATTCAAGGCAAAAGGAAATAAAGGCCCTCACTAGGGTGGCAGCATGTCTGTGGGTTTATAAGTGGAGCTTCTGAGTGCATTAGAACATCATAGTGCATGTGATTAGTGTCAACAACTTGACTTCCAACTACCAGCGTCCTTGCTCCAGGAATTTCTCTGGCTACTGCAGCCCTCGCCAGGGAATTAACGTAGTCCCCAGTGACTGATGGAGATGGTATGTTAGTCCACCAGGTTCTTCACCACGTGGATGGGGTAATCCTGAGGTGCAGTTTACACTGGCTCCCAGAGTTCCTTGGCAGAGTTCCTTAAGCTCTAGTGGCCCATAGTGGTCATATTGATTTTGTATCCTTATTGACTGCTTTTCACTTCCCCAACAGCTTTCCAGTATTTCCTTCACCTCCAAATAAATGATTTGCACTCAAATCTTTATTTCATTGTCTGCTTCTTGGGGATCCTAAACAGACAAACTCAAGTTCCCATTTGATCTTGTGACTGAGTCGGAAACTTTCACTGGCACCAAGTTCAAACTTTGGTTCACACTAGAAATTATAATTTGTTCCTTTCTTCATCCAGAAATAGGTTCAGCATATCTGTAATCTCTTGATACCCAAGTCATATTATCAAATCAAGCAGGAACTCTAAGCAGTGATTTGGCCCAGTCTCTTTGTGTAGACAAACAAGTGTAGATCTGAAAACATTTCGATGGAATGTAGAAGTAAAATTAATCAGTTGTATTATATTAATATCTTCATTTCACTCAAATAAATATATAGACCTATTTGTTCACACATATGTACTACATATTGTATATGTCCTCGTTAAAATCTGTGAACCAGTTAATGTCCATTGCCTATTAGAAAATTAGTAGATCATACCCACGGTGTCACATCTATTCTGTGCCCAATGGTTCATTTGCTTAACTGATGACCACTCTCTCCCATTAAGAGCCATCATACATCATATAATAATGATACCTTCCGTATTTACAGTCCACAGCTATACCAGTTACCTCTCAATTACATTCTAACATTGGCCAAATGTCAAGCCTTGATTATATTTATTCCTTTGTCCCCATAGTTGGCATATTGATGTTCCTGTAATGTGTTAAGAATATGTAGTAAATTGTTAAAATAAAAACCCAAATTACCGTTGTAGTCACAGTTGTCCACTGACCCTTAGCTTTTGAGCCTTATGCATACTGTACCACTACATTTATCCAGTGATATTTGGAGATGTTATTTAAAACCAAAATAGCAAAACAAAGTTATAATAAATGGAAGTAATGAGGATTATATAAATCAATAATCAGTCACCCTGAGGAAAAATAGTGGTGTTTAATTGTACTTTTTGTGCTAGGTGTATGGAATTTTTTTCTTCTAATTTGAGTGAAGGGCTATTTTCAATGTGGGGTTCAGGTTTATTTCTGATTTGCTTTCTTCACTTTAAGGACATTATTATAGAATTATAGAATTTAGCGATGAAAATATTACACATTATTACATGAAATCAGGAGTCAAATTACAGTAGTATTTCTAAAGTAGGAATAACAGTCTGAATTTTTAGGGACATTTTATCTTAAATATTGCAAAAAAGGTCGTGTAACATTGTAAATAAATCCTTGAGTCTTTTTATGCTCATTCTATTAAAATGTGATTAACTTTGTCTATACTTGGTGGTGCACTGGAAAATAAAGTTAAAGATGGTTTTCTAATATGTAAAACTATGAAATTGCTACTATATAGTGGTTACTTTAGGCATTTAAAATGTTAATATATTTGCCTACAGAATATATATGCATTTATGTATATATAATTTTATTTTAAGAAAGTGAAAAGCACTTTAGGGCATGGTATGGATATTTTCAAAGAAAGTTTTGACTATAAATATTAAAGTAATTATATTTAATTTGGTAACACCAGATACTCTTTTTCTGGAGCAATTGTAGATTATAGGGCCCTCAGAAACATCTCACTCAATGATCTTATTTCCTGAATAAGAGAACTAAGGCCAGGATTAGATAATGACATTACTAAAGAGACCACAGGACCAGTGAAAGGTTAACACTTTGGGGCACTTTGCTCATTGTCTTCTGAGCCTACTTCTGCAATTCTGATTCCTTGGAAAAGTTTTGTTGAAACAAAGTTATTATTTTCTTTTAAGATCGTCTGTCAGTTTATAAGAAGCCAATTTCATAGAAAAGTGAAAAAAAAGTCAGGCTGGTTGCTGTGTTTTAATCAATGCCAATCACATTGATTAGATGACTTTCTTTTACTTAATGACTGAACTGATCATTTATTTTGATATTTTGCAGACACCTAATGAAAGAGCATCATTTAAAGAGTTGGTCTTATTTTCTGAATGTATTTAGTGAATTTTGCATATAAATTAAGCCGACTAAACTATCTATTTAAAACGTACATAATATTCACTAAATGGGCAAGCAAAAATCAAGGGCCTTTTGAGGACATTTTTAAAATTGGCAGCGATCTCTTTGACTTATTTTTATCTGTTATTATTACCTGAAGGCAGATTTTTGTCTGTTTTGATGGGGCTAGAACTTGCCTTGGGAGAATAACAGCCTTGCACCCCGAGATGGAAACCCTTGCTGGTATTTTTTGACATTTCAAGTATTTTCATGTTGTGTTAGAGCTTAACCTCTACTGTGCACATGCCTGATCTTCCCAACTAAATTGTAAGCTCAGTCTTATACATCTTCAAATCCCCTGGAGTCCCAGCAGAGTGCCTCTTCGTTGCTGCTCAATAAATATTTGTTGTTTATTTCAGAACTAGTTTTAATCTTTGTTGCCATTCAGGGCTTTGAAAATATATAACAGACATTAGGCAGAAACTTGAAATGCTTTTTATCAGTTGGGGCAGCATTTTCCAATTACTTTGCACAAGAGAGTGCCAAGGGACATTTTAGAATTGTCTGGGCTACCAATATGGCTTTAAGGGTAAACAGACTTCACTGACATGAGCTCTTCTCTTCGTACCATTTGCGCCTTACCCTTCTTAGCAGCATCCCAGCACTCTTGGGCTTTGGGTAAATGGGACACTTTTACCTCTATGGATGTCCCCCGTGCTTTTTGATCACTTCCTTGTGGATATGTGGTTTTCATAGAATTGTGATATGGGAGGCTAGTTTCTTGGTCTGAAGGAAGATCAGAGAAGTAGGGTAACAAAAACAAAAGCACCTTATGCTTTCCTAATTTATTTTGATACTGCCCTGGGAGCCATTTCCTTTTTAATCTGGGGGGAGTTTATGCACAACTTATAGTGCTCTGGTGGCCTTTACTGATGTCTGGGAGAAGAGATCCCTGGGCTACGCCATAGCCATATTCTTCATCTTTTCCCAAGTCTGCTTCCAAAGCAAGGGACTCTGGAAAGCAGAGGTGTTGGAATTCTGCGGGGTGAGAGGATGGGGAGGGCAGGGTGCTGTAATCCTTACTGAAGTTTCTAGAATGGCTTCAGTAATGCTAGGGAGCTCAGGGGCCATGAGTTCTGGGCCAGTTCTCTGAAGAGGGAGGATTAATTTTTAGTAAAATATACAATAAGTGATGGCAGCTTGGGAAGGACAAAGTGCTCACAAAGAACAGTGATCAAAGTGATGGTGGAGGTCAGCCAGGAAGGAGGGAGGATAGTATTGCTGCTTGGGACTCTACAGGGTTGATACTATACAGACCTTTAACCAGAAAGAGAGTAGTGGATGCCTAAAGGTGATATAAGGGGGGGAGGGAAGGCCAATAGGAGCCGTACAGATCACAGAATTCCTGGACTCTATCATTTTGCCAGGGTCAAAATAAAGCTTGGGACAATGTGGTGGCACAACATCGATTACCGTGGTGTGTAACACCTGAAGCAGAGGTTTTCTGAAAGGCCACTTGAAGATTTATAAAGTGAAATAAAGCTCACGGCATAGCAAACTTACTCCTAGCCTTAATTGTCATATAGCATGGAAGGACATAATGTTGTCTACTTCCACATTAAACACAGAAAAAAAAAAATCAAACCTTGTTGAGAAAGAGAAGAGTATCTTTGAAGGATGCAGAAAGAATGGATGTTTTCAGGTACCTGAGTTGAACAAAGTACATGAGAATATGCAATTGCCCTGCTCTGTTTCAGACCCGTCAAGGGGTTACCTGCATACACACGTGGGCATCTTACTCAAGGCATCATCTTTATTATATTGCAGAAAAACTATCTCCATCTTATGAACTGGTGCTGCAGTTTAAAGCGGTACTCGTGACTAAGCACCGTCTTTATCGCTTGGGAGTTTTTTTGGGCTTTTTTTTGGTATGGAGATTGAACTGCTGTGCTCTTGCTTAGAATGCACTTCGGCACTATGGTTCCTGATTGAAAGTGCAGAGAGAGTGGGGACAGTATCAAAACAGAAGCCAAGAATGATCGTCTCAGGAATGAATATGCGAACGAGCTACCTTAATTAGGCTTAAAAATGTTAACAGTATGTTTGTGAGTTCGAATACATATTGGGCTAACATCTATCCTTTCTAAATTCATATTGTATATTCAGATAGGTGGTTGGGATGTTGCTAAACTTCTCAAGATGATATATTAGCCAAAATATGTGTTGGAGAAATGAGTCCTACTGTATATATTCAAGATTCCCAAAAGATATATTTCCAATAACAAAAGTTTCTGTGAAATGCCTAGAAAAGTTGGTCTCATGCCTTGAAACCATTCGGAGAAATGGTGACACATCAGCTAAATTGCAGAAATACTTTAATGGCAAGTTTCTGTATTACTCTTTACTTCAGTTGTTTTACTCTATTAAACTGATCTTCCTAGATGACCGATTGGATTGATTATCCTTATGAACTCCCGTGGACTTTTTGGTTTGGATGTTTGGACTTTTTTGATACATTGGATTCAAAGGAGACAGTTTGGTCTTGGGAAGGGTCATGTCACTTGATTTCCATCTACTTTCCCTACCCGTGGGTAGTTTCTTCTTATTTGTTAGCTTCACTCGTGTGTGTGTGGGGGGGGGGGGAGGGGGGAATCTATTTCTTCCTCTTCTCTAATATTTCTCCCTATCTGAGCTTCTTAGTTTTCCTTAGTCGGATAAAAAGGGAGTGTGCTAATTCTTTCTCAGTTTTTAAACCCCTTAAAGAAGGAGGCTTGGGAACGAATGGAATGATTTCAAGAATCTATCAAGATATATGCCTTACTTGCCATATTTTTATTTCTGTGGCAAATAGCAAATTGATCCTCACTTATAAATAACAAACAAGAGGCATGCAGGAAGAAGAGGCAGTGAAAGGCCTGCGTGGATAACTGGTATCAGTTTAACAGAAATAATGATTAGGTGGAGAAATGATATAAATAATTTAAGAGGATGTCCCTGTGCTCTTTCTGATAAAATCTCAGTTTTCCAAAAAGAGAAAATATTTATGTTTCTGAACAGGAAAAGCAAGTGTTCCAAAAATAATGTTTGAAATATACATACTATGCATAGCAAAGTTAGTATTTTTTAAAGGGATAATGCTGTTATCATCACAAGAAAATTATATTCCACACTAGCTGGTTGCATTTGGGTTAGCTGTACTATGTGTTGAGTTCACACATGGGAAAATCAGTTTTCTCCAATGGGAAGGCAAATACAAGGAAGCCCTGTTTCCAGTTGTTTAGCATCATAAACATCCAGCAGCTATTTTATTTTCCTAAGCTCACCCAACTGATGTAAGTTTTGAAGGTGGGGAAATGTTGATGGTCACAGTCAAGGCAGAATACAAGGTCGTTGTCATAAATTAATGGCATTTTATTGGAAACAGTTTACTAGTTATCTTAGGACAACTTGAAGCAGGATGCAGTTTGTTATAGATTGATTCCTGGATCTTATTGAGTATGGATGGCTTTTCAGAGGTGAGGAACAAGAAGAGTCCATGTGCAGCCATGGGAACACAAAGTGACATTTTTGGATGCCATCAATATCCTATGTGTGACTTCAAAGATTTACCCGTGAGGCCATGACCAAGAATTCTTTTTTGAGAGGCTGGTTTCCATGAATCGACTTCTTTCATTGAGTGATCTGTAGCATCATTTTGACTACCTAAATGATGCTCAATGTGAGGTCATTCTGCAGAGCTTGTCATCTTATGCTTTGGCATTCACGTCTGCTTTTATGACATTTTAATAAGTGAAGGAAATGAACCTCCCACAACATGGTTACCTTTTTTTAAGGTACATCCTTGCTACCCATGGAAGCCTAATTTCCATTATATTCACTCTGCTACAGAAATACTTATTGCCAGGAAGGAGATATTTACTGGAATCCACGAGTCCAGAATTCATCATGATTCAGTGTGAAATCTGCTGCCCTTTGCCCCCCACCCCCTCTCGGACTGGAATGAAATGTGCCTTAAACTGAAGTGAAATACATCACATGCAGCAACCGTGGGCCCTCTCTTTGCCTCTATTCCTGGTGTGAAATCGATACACTATCTTTCCTCCTGACCTGTTCTGTGACCTCCATTGCAGCTTTCATGCTGAACAGCAATTGCTTTGAACAGTCTGGGCCTGCCACAGCTCACAAATGAGTCTCAGCTTCTGTCTAAAACTGGTGCTGATAACAAAGGCCTGATTTTAAATAATGCAGCTGTAGTCGTCTTCTAATTATGAATTACATGGAAGTGCAAGCTCCTCTATTATTAAACACTTTCAATAGCAGGCACGGTACATGTGCAGGGTACACACAGGGGCCTAGGGCCCGGCAATCAGGCCCTTGTGTTTTTCTGGCTAAGTTTGGGTTGGTAGAGAAGGGGGAAGAGACACGAGGTATATTTACACATTTCCTTTATTTTCTCCATAGAGTTCTATTTGTTGATATATTATTATTTTTTCCAGGTGAAGCTCTATTTCTTTTTTTTTTTTCTGAAGGAAACATTTTTGAATACTGGATGATAAGATCTTACAACACAAGGAAGGACTAGTTGACAAATACTTGCTTTTCGATGGAGTGGATTTTACTAATGAAATTCCAGGTTTAGGCTGTTAGGATTCTGACTTACTGGAAGGAGTGGTAGTCCCCTGCAGGAATATTTCACCTTTTGATCACTCTGTAACTGAAATGGGGGAAGTAGAAGTATCTTAGGATAGCATTTCAGCCATTTTCAGGAGGCCCTTTCATGGAGGAATTTATTGTATCAAGGAACTAATAGGCGTTTTGATGCGTGCTAAGAAAATGAATGTATAATTAGCTGAATTGCTTTACTTGGCTTTACCAGACTAGAAATCAAAGGATGAATGAAGTGCTGGGTCAGCCTGGAATTTTTCCAAATAACTTGGCATGAAATAAGGGTAACAGTAGATTTTGGTGTACTTTGTAAAACCCTCATATATAAAATGAGTCATTTTTATGTGTGTTTGGTCAGTGCTATTTAAATGAAATTTGTTTACTAATGAAGGACACATACTCTCCACACAGTGATCCATATAATGGCGATTGCATCATTGACGCGGCTTTTGCACATGCGCACACACACACATCCATCAACATATAAGGAGGCATGAATGAATATATGATTTTATTACTTCACTCCATAAGTGGAGTAGAATCATGGAAAGAACGTTCGAGTCCTAAGGAAGTGTTCTTTTTTTTTTTTTTAAGATTTTTTTTACTTATTTATTTGAGACAGAGAGAATGAGAAAGAGAGAGCACATGAGAGGGGGGAGGGTCAGAGGGAGAAGCAGGCTCCCTGCTGAGCAGGGAGCCCGATGCGGGACTCGATCCCGGGACTCCAGGATCATGACCTGAGCCGAAGGCAATCGCTTAACCAACTGAGCCACCCAGGCGCCCTAGGAAGTGTTCTTAATACAACCTACTTCCAGTGCAGTGTGCTTTACCAAAGTCTTCTAATCTCTCTCATCATTTTGGTTTTCTCTCCTGTAAAATGTGGTTAGTGAATGAGATTATCTTTAACATCTTTCCAGTTGCAGATTTAGGTAATTATAGCACTAATAACAACTCTTTACATTTGCACAGAACTTAGAGTTTCCAGTGATTTTCCCCATGCCTCTGACCTTAAGCACACTGGTAGACAGCCAGGGCTTGTTGCTGGTCCCAATTTCTTGAACAGGAAACCAAGACACAAAATCGTTTTTCAAGGCTGCACTGGTGGTTGAACTAGAACCAAGTCAGCTGACTGCTAGTCCAGAGTTCATTGTGGTGGATTAGGAGGTAAGGATCTTTTTTTTATTTATTTATTTATTTATTTATTTATTTGTCAGAGAGAGAGAGGGAGAGCACAAGCAGGGAGAGCAGCTGACAGAGGGAGAAGCAGGCTCCCCGCAGAGCAAGGAGCCTGATGCAGGACTCGATCCCAGGACCCTGGGATCATGACCTGAGCCGAAGGCAGATGCTTAACCGACTGAGCCACCCAGGCATCCCTGAGGATCTTTTATTAGCATCCAAACTTGAAAGGTAGAGACATATCATATGCTCTTCATGTGTTCTAATTGCTCAAATGAAGTAATTCCTTTAAAATTTACATACTAAGAAGACAGTCTCTAGTGACTTATTCATTGTTCTATCTAAATATCTAGTGATTATAATGTGCGGTCTTGGGACAGCTCCAGGTCTGTTATGTACAAGACGAATTATGTTTATAAATGCATAAACATATATACTTCAATGCAGGGAGTATTGAATACAGGGAGATATTTATGAATATAGTGACATACAGTCAAACCTTGACTAAGACTCCTCTAAGACTCAGTGATTTTGTGGTGATGATGATTTCTTCATGATAGGATGTAGCTGGAATTATTTGAATTAGCAAATTGGAAGTCCTCAACAAACTGTCATGTTCTTTTTCTAAATATGTCACATTTTCTTCTGTGGCCACATTAAACAGTGCTTTTTAAAGCGTAAATTAAAAAAAAATGACAGGATACCTGAGGGATACATCAGCCAAAAAGAAGGAAATACCAAACATAGAGCATGTACTCTCATATATTTCCACATCTTTTTAAGAGGAAAAGTTTGGGTCCTTTGTCCAAGGAAACTTTTGACTCTGGGGGCTTCCTGATATTCCACAGGACAATTCCTGTTGTATTAAGGCTTCATCATGGCACCTGTGGGGATATTTCAACTAGATGGATTGCCTAAGTAATTAGAAATCACACACGGAAGGAAAAAAAGTACTGACGAAATGGATGTTTGTATCCTGGGTGTAGAATTGTCTATTTAGAAGCACCTATGATGACCAAGCATGGATATGTTCCATGACGAGAAGGGCAAATAGGTTCAAGTCCTACTTGCTCACCCACCAGGCATGTAAGGAATTTTTTTTTTTTTTTTGGTCATTTTGTGAAAATCTTTTTTTAACATAACACTATCTATTCAGAATGATGTGAAAAATCCCTGCCAAAATAAAACCATCCTCTGCCAAAATATCAACAGAACGGAGACGTATTTCTTGTCCTCCACCCCATCCTATTTAATTATATGCATTATTAGCTTTGCTCTTCACCATGCCCCTTCACTGAACCCATTGTGAACCTGGTCTCAGCATTAATAGTATTCTTGATCACACTTTAGCATTCCAATTTTAAAGTCCAAATTTGAAGGTCTGCTATTCCTATTAAGAGTTTTTCCACGAACAGAGTAAATCTTGGCTAGAATTCAATGGTAATTCAGCTTAACCAACTTAAGAAAAGCCTTTTATTCACAGTGGTTATTTTGAGACAGTTGAGTACAGAAATGTGGGTTCTACAGACAGAAAAATACAGACTTTTATACAGGGCCATTTTTTTCCTTTAAAGAAGACAGTGCTAATAAATCTTGTTGAATCAAGACCTTGAAAGAAACTGAAAAATATGTACAGATCTCAAATATAACCAAGAAAAGTACTTTATATTACCTTGCTGCTACTGCTTCATGATGTAGTTTTAGTTGAATGTAATCTCCTCCACTCAAATTTATTTTTGAGAAATTGCCATACTGAAAGTTGAAACCATTTTTGTCATTCAAAAAGTGGAGATCAATACTGAAGCTCTTCTATTAGTTGGTACAGTCTACTTTAGTGTTAAAAGATTTATGATAAGAACACATTTCTAAATATATATTACATTCCAGTGGTATGGCCAAACCTCAAAATAAAACTTTTTAATTTTTTTTCAGGAGAAGGAGGTGGTGTATTTATTATTGAAATACTGCACTAAACTATAATTCAGTGATATTTTATTCCAATTAAATTCTCCTTAGTAGTAATCCTTTTTTATGATAAGCAAAACTGAATAATACAGGGTATGTTCCCTCCAATGAATTGTTGTGTAACAAGACTTGATGGTAATTCTACCTTTTCCAAAATCTGATATCAGGCAATTTATCTTCTAAATAATACTCCTGAGTACCAAAGCTGAAATGTTTTGGCTTCAACCCAAATCAAACTTGAGGAAGCAGATTCTCCAGAGCATTTCCCTAACTCTGTAAATTTAATTGTTATAATGAATAGAATACATGTGTCAAGATTACTTGTGATTTTTACCTGTTTACTTCTCTTCCTAAGACAGAAAGAGCAACATGACAAAGGCTGTTAACTTTTACTGGAGTTTGAAAAAAAAAAGAAGCAGCACTTCACAGCACATGATCATTAAATATAAACTGATTTTAAAGGCCTGTTTTCAGTTAATTTCAGAAGAGTTCAAAATTAAAAATCTGTTGTCCTACCATAATAAAATAGACTGATGGAAGTTTACAAAAATCCAGAAATATATGTCTGTAAGGCACAAAATATTCTGATAAAGCATTTGCATATGCAAAGGAATATCTTCATAGTATTTAGTCACATTGCCTCATCTTCAATTTCCTCTCTTTCATATGTCTGCAAACATGATATACTTCTTATATTTGGCTTTTGTGCAGTATTTTTTTCATAGGCAGTGAAATCCAGAGTAATGCTTAGATCAAGCCAATATTGGTATCATTGGCATTCATGCCAGAAGTTAGACAGCAGTAAAGTTCATATTACTTCTTGATGTCAATTGCAAAAACTGAAAAGGTAATTGATTGGGGAGAAGGCCAAAGCTACTATAACTCAGTATCATGGATAATCATATTAATCTTAGTAATAAAAATGATCAATATTAAATAACTATTGCTCATGTAATCTATCAAAGATTTTTTGCCATTTCTTTCCTCCATTTAATTATAGTTATTTTAAAATCTTCATTTCTCCTATATATTTGAACTGTGATTTTTAGATGAGGCAACCATTATATTTTACTTGTATTTCTAATTGAGAGAAAGGCCATGCTCCGAAGAAGACTCAAACCTTTCTTATAATGCTTAAGCAGCATGACTCCTGTTGACTGTGAGCTGACAAATGTGTATATCAGTAACTGTTCTTTACCGTCAGTCACGAGGCTAGAGAGATTCAGAGAATCTGAATATGAGAGCCTGATGTGGGACTCGATCCCAGGGTGCTAGGATCATGAACCGAGCCCAAGGCAGATGCCCAACGACTGAGCCACCCAGGCACCACTGTTAAAACAATTTTTAAGTAACTCCTTTTTTTTTCTTTTTAAGATTTTATTTATTTGAGAGAGAGCACAAGCAGGGGGAGAGGCTGAGGGAGAGGGAGAAGTAGACTCCCTGAGAAGCAGGGAACCCCTACCAGGGCTGAATCCCATGACCCCAGGATCATGCCTGAGCCAAAGTCTGATGCTCAACCGACCAAGCCACCCAGGTGCCCCTTAAGTAACTTTTTTTTTTATGTTAATCACCATACATTACATCATTAGTTTTTGATGTAGTGTTCCATGATTCATTGTTTGTGCCTAACACCCAGTGCTCCAGCAGAACGTGCCGTCTTTAATACCCATCACCAGGCTAACCCATCCTCCCCACCCCCCTCCTCTCTAGAACCCTCAGTTTGTTTCTCAGAGTCCATAGTCTCTCATGGTTTGCCTCTTAAGGAACTCTTAGGACATATTCTCTTTCTACTAGTACTTTAATAATTTCCAATAAGCCAAATGATTTCATTGCTTAAAACACTTCTTTAAACATATGCAAGGTTAACCAGCAATGGTGAAGTTCATTGGTAATCAGTAAGATCATTGAAACATGACAGTCACCCCCTGAAACCCAAATCCCCATGGTGTACACTGATGTCCTTTCTCACCCAGGACAAGAGCTGTAAAGAAGTCGGATGGAAACCAGAGGCCCTAATATCAGCGGATAGAATTTGGGTGAATTTTAACATACACATTTGGAACTGTTTAATGATTTGTACCTATTTCTAATGAGCCTTGAACACATAATTGTTCTCAAAATGGGGTGAAAAGTAGAAAGTGACATATTGGTAGATAGGAACGTATATCTCTACCCATTCCAAAATAGATCCTGCAGAATGTAGATAGGCCTCATAGAGGGTGCTCAGGAAAACCTCCTAACATGAATGCTGAGTTTTCCTAAACACTGAAAATGTTTTTGTTTCTGTTGAAGGCTTTTTGGTGGTGTCATCAAATATTTAGAATATTGTATATCTAGCTCTATTATTATTTCTCTGGGTCCAACCTGGCATGCCTCTTGACCTTTCTGAGTCTCAGTTTCCTCAGTGAAAGGACAGGCTTGTCCTAGGTGTTTCTCGCAGCTCTGAAAGCTGTCCACTCAGGATTTGCAGTATAGGGTACTCTTCTTTAATGAAAAAAAGAGGCTTATGAAATCTGAATAGATAATTTAGTGATGATTATTTGCATTGCAGATGGATTGTCCTATTTATAGCAGAATATGCTGGTGGGAATAGTCCTTTTCAGAAAATTGGCAGTTGTTTAGAGAAACAAGTATTGGAGTTGGGGTCAGAAGAGCTGCTCTGGAAACCAGATTCTACTTATTTATTAGTTATTTGTCTTAAATGTGTTAAGTATCAGTTTTCTCATTTTTATTGACAATATTAATAAAAATGCATGGCTATGATACAGATCATTTTGAAGGCTGAGAAGTATTATATAATGTAAGTTATTCTTGCCTAAGGAAGACTGGTCATTCCAGCCTAATACATACATATGTAATTCTTTTAGTTTTGGGGGCTGTTTGCTAGAAATGGACTCCTGGTGGGATCAGCACTGTAGGGACCCATTGTGGCATAGCTGTTGGGACAAATGGTAGGCATTTCACATTGGAAATTATTCTTCTCTTGTCTTCAGATCCCTGAATTCAGGTTGTGCCTTCAGGCATAGTTTTTTCCCCAACCATTGTTCTTGTAACTGTTGGTCCAGCCTCCTGAGCTGCCTTGACCTTGGGAGGACATCCACCAACCCCATTTGCCTGCTGATCTCTTCCCCTCTTTTCACCATCATTAATGTGACAGTGCCTCAAGCCACGTGGAACTGCATTTTAATGTCTTTTGTTTCTTTGCCTAGTTCCAGGTATGGCACTGGCATAATTTTGCCACCAGTTATGGTTCAGAACTATTTCCAGAACCCCAGATTAATGGAGAAAGTGAGTTCAGAATGGTAAATTGCCCACTTTGCTGAGTATACTCATATCCGAATGGGACTGAGAATGCTCAGTGGCTAAGAGGTGCTGCAATGTGATATTCCAAGAGTTATTGAATGAAAGTTCCTAGGGCAGGCTAGCACCCTTGCTCTTATTTGCGAGGAGGGTACATAGCACTCAGTGTGAAAGGAGATGATGTGTGTAGACATATTTGGGGAGAGAGGCTTTGGATGGAGGGATTTCAGCTCCTCTCAAGGCACTGATCTATAAAATGTAGATCAGAGCTGTTCCAGAGGTCACCTTTCTGTGATTACAAGTATTGCAGATCCCCTGAAGTTACAATTTATGGTCCTGATTAGCAGTGGTATCTGTGGGCTTCGTGGCTATCGTATGCTTATAAAGTTTAGACAGCACCTCTCGATACACTTGCACAAAGACTGATATAGATAACTCTCAGGAGGTGTTTGTTGAATGAGTGAAGCAATAGTTATGGTTACTGCCCTTTATTTTGTTCCAGGCATCTTGATAAATGTTTTATACCATCATCTCTAATCTGCATGAAATAAAATTTATCTTCATTACAGGTAAAGGAAGTAAGGCTCAGAGAGGCAATGCTCCTTTTTCAATGTCACATAGTTAGTATGTGGAAGAATTCGAAGTTGCATTCAGGTCTGTCTGGTTCCAAAGCTTGGTCTCCTCAGCATTACTTAGTTATGTCTCCCAACATTTGGACAAATGTGGGAATCTTCAAATATTAGGGAGATAAGAGGACAGAGGAATAGAAAGAGGGGCCTATCTAATTACTTTCCTTGTGTCTGATTCAGTGGAGTATAATTGTACTAGATGTTCGGATACTTTCCAAGTTACCCTCTTAGATTTTTTGTTTGTTTTACTTTAAAGTTCGTTAGCTTTCCAGAATTAATAGAAACTAGAAGGATAGTTTGCTTGTTTGTTTATTTAATCATTAAGTAATCTCTACACCCAGTGTGGGGCTTGAACTCACAACCTCAAGATCAAGAGTTCACTCTCTACTGACTGAGCCAGCCAGGCACCCTGCAGGAATACTTCAGTTAGGGCTGAGAGAGTTCTTTAGGTGTCTTACGATCTAGGGAGAAAAGTCTAATTGGAAACAGACTCTCAGGTTTTGTTGGAAGTCAACTCTTCCAATCATCAATTTGGTGCTTGCACCCTTTGTTCCAGAACATGGCCAAGTGGATGTCTGCACTGGTTCAAAAACATACCAGTGCTAGAGAATTCTCCAGTCCCGAACAGGGCTCATTTCATTCCTGATTAGATTTGTTCATTCAGAATGTTTCCTTCTTTTAAACTGGAATCTGCCTTCTTATATCTTCAATCCATTGGACCCAAGCACTCGTGGTGGGCTCCTAACAAACAGGCATCTTTTCCAGGCCAACATTTCAAATGTTTGAAGCTCACTGATCTTCCCTGTGTCTTTCCTCTGGAGGATGCCATTCCCTCAATGGCTCACCATCTTCCCTGGCTCCCTCATTGGTTGTCCCTGTCCCCTTATTTTGCTCCATCTTATCTGCATACCTCTTAACAGAAGAAGGCCTGAACTTAACATATTATTGCTAATGATAGAAAATTCATTTATTAAGCCAGTGTTTTTTAATAAATGTTATACTAATTAAATCACCATTAGAACTGATAGACTAAGTCTATCAAGACAAACCTATCTACACAAAGAATTAAAGCAGCAGAATAAGAGTCTTAAAAGATCACAGTGTAAGAGACACTGAAAATGGATTCTGTGGTTTTCTTTTTTCAGCCTGTACTTTATAAAAAATATTCGACCCTACAGTGGGTTTGCTAACTTTGGCATTTTGGAGGATGAATATTGTTATTAAAAGCTAACATTACTGTTCTCTTTCTATGTACAAGTTCTGGACTAAGTACTTTATATAATTATCTCTTACTTCTCCTAAGCAT